>NC_088679.1:77439096-77742127 GCF_950023065.1 Planococcus citri | reverse complement strand
TTTGACATTTCTGATGATTTAAATTTCAAATTTTTTATATTTGGTTTTTGGTTAAGTGGTTTTGATCAAATATTTTTATTTTTGGTTTTTGGTCAAGTGGTTTTGATCAAATATTTTTTATTTTTGGTTTTGAGTTTTGCACAAAACAGATTTATATTTGGTTTTTCCTTCATTTTTGGTTTTGGGGTTTTTAACAGTTTCAACCCCTGATTTAATCGCGACTGTACGTATTTTTTACGAGGAACCGCAATTGTGCACTATATGAGTTTGACTCTCGCAGTTGGCGCTAAAATCACAGTATATATAGAAAAAAGGGTGATTTTAGTCCCTCCCCCGAGGTCAAGTGGTCAAAAATAGGCTTAAAGGCGCTAATTTACATACCTGTCACTGCTGTCAGTAAGCGAGCATTCTTTCTAATAAATTTACCTAATTAATTGGCTATTTTCCCTATCTCAGGGTATAAATGTCACTGGTGGCTGTCAACCCTTATATAATTTAATATCTATCTTTTAAGGAGGGTACAGCCGCCAGTGACGTCAGATGTACAAGTACACGCAGTACTTGTACATTTTTCTTCATCTCTAAAGCATACCTACATGTTTCCATAACCTATCGGTTTAAGGGGTAGATAAAATAGGCATCTCCTTAAGTGGTGCGTAACATCTGCACCCCCTAAGAAGTGCGGGCCATATACACCAACACTATGTCAAGTAAGCTTTTTTAAAACCTTCATTTACCGGCGTGATTTTTTTTGAAAGCTCTCTTTTTGTGATTTGGCATTGTGCAGGGTAAGATACCCTATCGCGCTCATCATAACAATATTCAATCCCCAACATGGAACCTCCAAACTCCAGAGGGTCAAGCCAAACACTTTATCTACATGGTCCATATTTTTTATCGCGTTCTTCATTTTTTTAATGTGATAACTGATAAGTACCCAATTAAGTACTTATAACTCAAAAAATACAAATTTTGAAAATGTTTGCAATAAAGTAGGTATAGGTTGTGCAATACGTTTAAAAGGGAAGATGATGCAACTTATTGAAAATAGGTACAAGTAAAATAGGTATAGGTAGCTTGATAAATGAAATGATTTATTTTTGCCAATTTTTATAGGTTTGGAAATTCCATACAGAAACAACTCCCTTGTGATAATTGATCGACTTAAAACGCCGACAAACTTTACTATACCTTGTTCTGATGCAGATGAAGTAGAATGGATTGTTGAAACCACCCCTTATGTAATTGCTTTGATTAAGTTAGACTAATGCGACAGGGATGTCAAGTATCAAAAAGAAAAAAAATATTGATTTTTCATTATTCAAATGCCTAACATTGTTACGGGTATTATTCATACTTACAAAGCAAAATCTTGGCGACAGTGACCAATGAACATTTCAACTTTTCAAATTTTATCCTATAGTGTAAATTTTGTGAATCGAAGCCGTGAAGAAGTTTGAATTCTGTAGACTTATTAAGTACCTAACCTAGATATGAAATTTTTTTTGAACTGTCGACAAATAGAAGATGCCGGAAGGCTAAACGAAACTCTGCCGTTGTCCCCGAGAAGAGTTGCGATGAAAAGCAGTTCCCAAGTAATTTTGAGTGAGAAACTGTGAGGAAGTATGGTTGTGATAGCGAATTTTTTATTCATTATTTACTCGTAGTACAAATACTTCGGTTTTGGAAAATACTAAATCAATGGTATTGGAATGCATTTTTTTCAACTCTTTTGTTTTTCAGGCCAAACATTTCATTCAAGTGGAGGCGCCAAATAAAACTAATATCGTGATAGAAGAACCTAACCAAGATGATGGCGGTGTTTATAAATGTGTATCCAAAAAGAATCCTAATTTGTTTATGAAGATTGTCGTTCACGTTATGAGTACGGTTACATTCCTATTTCTACGAATTTATTTCTATAAATCTTATATTTACCTAATCATTTTTTTAATTATTCTTTTTACTTGCTTTTCAGTGTAAGACTCATCAATCATCTAACATTCATTGTGACCTAAGTATTTCAATCGAGTGGTGGAATATGACCTACATTCATTACTCGTCAAAGTTCAAGATATCCGAACTCTTTGATCATGCTTTATATTATTTTCAATAGGCGAAATTGACGTACCATACGTATCTATAACCCAATCGCTTGCATTTGCCTCAAGTACTACGTACGTGTACTTAAATTTGACTTGCATTGCAAAAAAGATGAAATACTTAATAATTTGCATAATGTATCTACCGTGATATCCTATTGCTAAATATATTATTTTTTATTTATTTATTAAGGGCCATTTACAGCAACTCTACATAGAAAAAAATTTGATAATGTACCATGTACCTAGACCTACCGTATATGTACTAATGATTATCAATTCTCATCCTTATCCTTAAGGCTAAACATAAACAAACAGAAACAGAATAATGCGGGGAAAAGGGGAGAAAATTTGAAAAAAATGTGCAGTCGGTGTAGCCACTTCGGAGATGATCAAAGAAAAATTAAATTAAAATAATTAATTTATTTTAATCAAGTGCTAAAAAATTGATTAAAATTACTTAGTTTCATCACACTCTTCAAGAGTTTGAAACTTTGTAGCCCTTTAGACTAATATCTGAAGCGCTTGAAGTCTTGTTTGAAACGGAATCGTAGGGAATCATTCAATTATTTTCATCAATATTACCTACATTAGGTACATCATTAAAATGAGTTTCATTTATCATGGAAATATTTAAAAATGAGAAACCACCAAGCAGTAATGAAATTGTCTGTCAACATGAAACTCATCTACATAGGTACAATTGGGTATAGTTAGTTTGATCAATTCCGCAGAATATTAATATTAATACAAAAAATACAATCGATTGGGAGATTCATTATTCTAAAAACAAAACGATTAGGTACCTACCAGCAAGTATTCCAAGTTAATCAACCATCAAGCGCCTTTCAGAATGCAATATGCAACATCTCGAACTCAACAACACATCTTGCTGCAGTGTTGGAAACCGAAGAGGTGATATAGAATGATAGTAAGAGCAATTTTGCCCACTATGCAATGAGTAAAGACGTTTTTCATTTTAATCAGTGAATTGAAAGAATTTCAAAGCGAAGGAAAATTGTTTATTTTTCTGACGTGATTCAGAAAAATAAAATGGAAAAAAGTGGGAATGATGAAGAAACCAGCTGAATGAATGCAACGTAGAATGCTCGTTGATTAATATTTTAAACGAATACCTGTAATTTAATGACAATTTTATTTTAATATAAATAGACGCTTATTTCTTAGTACACATGAAACCTTTGCAGAGTAAAATGAACATTGTTTTTTTTTTTCATTCTGTGAGCTTTTTATATCTAAGGATGTTCCAGTGATACGTGGCCCGTGTATGATGTAGGCTGATATCCAAGAAGTCGAGTGCCTGGTTTGTCACCTAAAACAGTATAATTTTAAATGAGTACCTATACCTACTGCCGGCCAACTCGCATCAAAAAGGTGGCAAAATTACATCACTCACTCAAAATCTTAGTACATCTGTATCATCGATACAGTACAGGACCATTTTACGTCAAATTGCCGAACTCATCTGTGAATAGATCTCGATGAATGATGGCGAATGGTACGTACCAATCGCAGTTCTTTCAGTTAAACTGAAAGGGAAATAAATGAGCTGAAAGTTTTCAGGAAAATAGGAAAAAGAGATATTGTAAATTTTGAGAGTGGATAACTTGAAACCACAAATGGTGCAGAATATAATTACCTATTTTCTAGTTTATAAGTTCAAAGAAGAGCTTTTCGGAGATGTGGAGAAAATCGGCGATTGCCACCTTCTTCACCATCAATAATTAGCTAGAAAAGTAGAAAAATAATATTTTTCCATTCTATCACACCCATTCTCGACACAAAAAATGAAATTTATTTGCAAAAAAAAGTAAAAATTGCGCAAATTGACTCATTTTTAGAAATTTTACGCCATATTTGGAGAAAAAGTTGATGTAGGTACCTAAATTAAGGCATTTTATGCACT
The DNA here is from genome assembly GCF_950023065.1 of Planococcus citri. Classification (NCBI taxonomy): domain Eukaryota; kingdom Metazoa; phylum Arthropoda; class Insecta; order Hemiptera; family Pseudococcidae; genus Planococcus; species Planococcus citri. The sequence continues at coordinate 77,738,098 of NC_088679.1, read as the reverse complement.
CATCACCCTCAATTTTTTCGCTTCTGGTTTTTTTCACCAAAACTGTACGAAATGAGAAAATGTTATTCAAACTGACAATTCGAGTTGGCTTTCACTGGTCTTATAAAAAATTTGATGACACATCAATGGTTCTCCATCCAATTTCACAAAATTTTGTTTAATAAGTACCTATATCATTTTTTCTGCAGTAGGAAAAGTATTGATGTTCAAAGGAGTTAATGTTGAACAGTAAACTGCTTTCTCTTCTAAATCGCTGTCTTCTCGCTACTAAAAGCTCGGCGATTTGACATGGCATGGCCCAATACGCACACGTAAATGAACTCAAAATAGCGTGTGAATTTTAAAATCCATTTAAGTGCGAACATTCAAAGCGAAAAGCAAAATAACGTCGCTTCAGAAAACAAAATAGATTTACATGTATCAACTTAATAAGTATAGGCAGTCGCAGTCTTACCAAAAATGTGAACAACCAGCTTTATGAACCGGTAAGGGTCATCTTTGGACATGCATTTATACACGCCTGTATCGTATCTCGAGATATTTTCTATTCTGAGAATCTTTTCATTCGGAGACACCACCTGAACGTAATTTTTGGCCTGAAAAGAATCATTATCATCGTGAAAAATATATTTTTCAACATTTAACATGGCTGAATTCAATTGGTAAGCATAACCCTACATTATCACACGCCAGGGTAGGCTAAGAGGTAATCTAAATTGAAATTTTCTTAAATAATATAATATACAGGGTGGGCAGAAATAACGTGAAGCCCAGAGAAAGTTTTTCATTAAAAATATATAGGTTGGCAACGATATCATTCCACGTCAATTCGACCAAGAAGTGGTAGGTGGTGGGTTCGGCGATTTTTTTGAAATTTTTCTAGTGGAAAGACTTTTTGAAGAGATGACCAATGGCGCAAATCGCAGCCCTCTAGCCCATTTTTAGCGGCAACCAGGGGGTGTCAAAGTTTTCAGTGAACCTAAAATATCATCCATTTCAACAGTGAATTACTCGTTAACCTCGATACCTACCAAAATGAAAATTTTTCCCATAGTTAGGTGGTTTTGAAAGGCTTTTTGGTGGTATCGTAAAAATCAGTGTTGACACTTTTTTTCGTACAAAAAATTAGCTCAAAAAGTTTCAACACGTAGTTTTTATATCGTTCCGATTCTCAAAAATTCTGAAAAAAATATATAATTGACAACTTTTCATGCTGAACAATATATTAAAAAATTGGGATGGTAACTAGTCGCAAAGGTCGATTAAAAAAAATTCTAAGTTTGCAAAAAATGCGATTTTTTGATTTAAAAAATGAAAAAAAGTTTCGATTGGTGAAGTTGACCCATTTGACTCTCATTTTTACGTATCTGTTGAAAAAGTTGAAAAACTCTTTTCACTCGATGAAATGAACTCATCACAAAAAAATCAAAATTCGAAGAAATTCAATTTTCAATTCCAAACATCAAAAAAAGTTAAAATTTATTCTGTTGTCCTATTTTGATCTCTTTCTGACGTATTTCATGAAAAAGTTGATAAAAATCACACTCGTAGCAAAAAAATTAAAATTCGTTTATTTTTGGAATTTTTTCGAATTTTGATGTTTTTGTGATGAGTTTATTTTATCGAGTGAAAGGCGGTTTTTCAACTATATAGTACATACAGGGTGCCCAGAAATATCGAGCACCCCTAAAAAAGTTTTCTACCAAAATACTTTAGTTGTTAGTCACAGTGAATGATAATAATGATAGCACATGATTGGTTGTTGGACTGGAGAGATAACATTCCACCAATCATATGCATCTATTTCACGTTGCCAACCTATATTTTTAATGAAAAACTTTCTTAGGGGATATGCTACTTGCAAAAAGAACAACATCATCTGCAAATCTCAACTCACTCAGGTAGGACCCATCTATGACAATTCTTTTTTTTCCCAGTTTAATTTACGAAAAATTTCTTCCAAAGAGGAGATAAATAACAGTGCCAAGAGGATCCCCTTGTTTTACCCCTTTTCCTACATCAAAATATTCCCCTTCCATTTCTGTAATTATCCTTGCCTTCAGTTCTGAGTAAAGTTCTATAATCATTTTCACATACATGATAGGCACACCTTGATTAATTAGTGCTTCAATCATGAACTCGTGTTCTATAGAATATAAGGCTTTTATATAATCTATAAATAGTAAGGTAAATTTCTAGTTGGTACTCATTACTCTTTTCAATGATCTGGTTTAAAACATGTAAATGGTCAGTGGTTGAAAATCCCTTTCTAAAACCTGCCTGTTCCATAAGTTGTTGACTTTCTAGGATATTTTTGAGCCTATTATTTAAAACTGATGAGAATATTTTTCCTATGGTATCGCTAATGCTTATTGGTCTGTAGTTTTCAATTTTCTTTCTATCCCCTTTTTTGAAAATCAGGATGATTTTGGAGTTTTTCCAAGAACTTGGGGTTTGTTGCTTTTCCAGAATTTTATTGAACAATATTAACAAGTTCCCCCTCAATTTTTCACCCCCATACTTTAATTGTTCGTTCGTGATTCCGTTAGGATCTGCTGCTTTTCCACATTTCAATTTTTTAATCACTAAATCTATTTCTTCCCCAATAAATGGAGGCACCTTTTCTTCCAGTCTTTGACTCTCTAGAGTCCTTCGAGATTGAGTATAGCTTGGATTCCCATCATATAAGCCAGAATAGAATTTTGTGGCAACCTCATTGATTTTGAGACGATCATATGTTTTAGTTCCTGTTTCGTTAATTAGACATGGAGTCCAATTCTTACCCGAAGTTAGACTTTTACGTATAGTTTTTGTACTTTTTGTTGTTTCCAATATTTCACCTATCATCTTGTTATTTTTTTCGGAATTAAATTTACGAAGCTGGGCTCTCACCAATTTACACATCAGATTAAATTCTATATTGTTCTTTGAATTTTTATTTCTTCTTTTCTTCAATAATTCTCTTTTTTCAATTAATTTAATTATATGTTCAGGGAGACTATTGTATTTTTCGTTACTTCTTTTGATTTTGGGAAGATTATCTGTTGCTTGAAGAATTTGGTTTGTAATAAAATTGAAATCAGCATCTACATCATTGGTACTGGTTATATTCGTTCCTGTCAATAAGTTATTCAGCTCACTTCCATATAGCTCTCTGTTTCTTAGTTCTATCCTAGATTTTTCTTTATTGGCTGATTTTTTAACAAAGTTTGTTCTAGAGGATGACAGTAGTACCTTGCATTTAACCACTCTGTGGTCAGAATGAAACTGAAATTTGATATCAACTTCACAATTTAGGGCACAAAATCGAATGGAACGATCTATTTTGAACTTAAAATTGAGGGATAGGGTAAAGTTGAAATTTATTAAATCCAGACTAAAATACAATAAAGATTTGGCCAAAGAGGTCAGAAAGAAAAAATGGAAATGGGTGGGCCATGTTGCAAGGAGTAGCTCACTGAGATGGACCCATCGAGTGACCTTTTGGCAGATGTATGGGAAAAGAAATCAGGCAGGCAGAAAATGAGATGGAGAGACCACATATGCAAACTTTTTCAACACAGCCACTTCCACAGAATAGCTGAGAACAGAAGAGAATGGATATAGTTGGGGGAGGCCTATGCTCTTACTTAGGGCCATGGCAGTGTTATAATTTTAAGATTGTTAATACTGCTGTAAAATAAAGGCTATTATTATTATTATTATTATTTTCTTAGGGATGCTCGATATTTCTGGGCACCCTGTATAAGAACCACTAGGTACCCGTTGAATTTCAAATTTGAAGAACAAACTCACTTCGTCGGTGGAGTCTACCTTCCATTCAACTTCATTTTTATCGGTACAAACAAACGAACAGTTCAGTTTAACGTTGAATGTCAAGAGCGTACCATTTGCCCAACGTCCCATAATAAGACCTGTAGAAACAATGTTTTAATACATCTTATGTACCTGGTACCTACCTATACAGGGTGTCTGGTGAGTGGTGGCTGGTGGTACAAACTTCAGATTTGGATATAACCGGGTACAACTAAGAAAAAACGTTATATGAACAAGTTGCCTATCTTGAAAATTGAAGGGGCAGAATTACATTTTCATAATTGACAAATAAAATGAAAATTTTGATGGTGGGAACTGGTAGTACTTTGAAAACTGAGTAAATTTTGTCCTGACAAATTTTTTCCCAACTTGAAAATTGAAGGGGCTATGACCACATTTAGAATAAAAAAAGACTCGAAGAAAAACTCAATAGCGAAAATGGATATTCTCTTCAATTTTTGGCCCAGATCAAAATTGGAGGAGCTACGCGACATTCAAAGTATGAGAAATTTCAAGGGTTGCTCAATTTTTTTGAAATTTCTGTTACTTTAAATGTCGCGTAGATCCTTCAATTTTGACTTACGGAAAAAATAGAAGAGAACAAAATTTGATCAATAATTTTGAATGCAGAATCCATTTCCGCTATTGATTTTTTCCTCGAGTCTTTTTTTATTCTAAATGTGGTCATAGCTCCTTCAATTTTCAAGCTAGGCAAAAATTTGTAAGTACAACATTTACTCAGTTTTCAAAGTACTACCAGTTCCCACCATCAAAATTTTCATTTTATCTGTTTATTATTAAAATGTAATTTTGCCCCTTCAATTTTCAAGATAGGCAACTTGATCATCTAATGTTCTTTCTTAGTCATACCCGGTTACATCCAAATCTGAAGTTTGTACCACCACTCCCCGGACACCCTGTATACATTATCCATTTTTAGATCATACACATCACTGCATAAACAGAAAATAATTTTGAAAAACTGTATCAAAACTGAGAAAAAATGAAAATTGTAAGGATTAAAAATATACAAAATCTGACCACATTTCAAAAAAGTTTCCACTAATTTTAAACTTATTGAAGAAACTTACGTACTTACCAGAAGTGATTGAACATGAAATCAATATTACGAGTAAAAACCAAAGATGTCGCGCCATTTTTTTCAAGATAAATTCCAAAATTACACAGCCAGACAGTTATTTACTTATTCTGCGTAAGAGTAGGTACAAATGAAACAAGAAATGAATGAGGAGTATAAGACAGATTTTCGGTTTCAAAATAAAACGAAAACGTAAAATTAAGGTGACACGTTATATTTGTATGTAGTTAACTCCCACCAAAAATGCGTTTGTTTATTTTTGTCAACATAATTTATTTTTGTCGCCATTCTTAATTTGTTTTTAGAATAAGAAATACGTATAGGTACTCTCACATAGGCTACTATGTAGAACTCTAGTTTCTTTCATCTACAGGTAGCAAGTCAAATAAGTACGTACATCAGTAGATTTACGTATACACAAATTACAGTTGGAAAAATGACCCGACATCTTTTGATTTTATTCGCAGTGTTATTTTCATACTCAGTTTATTCCACTGGTAAGTAAGTAAATTAAGCTCATTTTAACGTTCTCTGTTTGCTCCTATTTTAAAGAACTTTTTTCGGAACACGTTCCGAAATCCTTTTAATTCCTTCGTGATTTCTTCATAAAATATTTTTTACCAGACTAAATTACATTGAGAATGGCTACATACTAAATAGGTACATTTTAACTCTCCCAACTCAAAAAAACAACCACTTTTGAGCTATTCTGGAGCCTTCAACAAATTTTCAATTCTCTTCTCTCTTCAGGAATTTAAAATTGTTTTGAAAGGACAAAAAAAAGAACTTCTCTCTTAGTCTCCTTGGCTCTGCTACTTTATTTCGTATTAATAATAAGGTATATCTGTAGTCGCTTAATGAGGCGATTTTACGATATGCATGCTGTACAAGTAGGTACCTATGTTGTATGTACGTACATCAATATACAAATAGTTGACAATGTACATAAAACAATATAATATGTTTCGCAGCTTTGGAATTTCCATATAAAAATAACTCGCTATTGACACTTGATTGGTACTATCACGAGAAAAACTTTACCATACCATGCTCTGATACAGACGAAGTTGAATGGATCGTTGACGCCACTAGAGATGTAAATGCCCTGATCTGATCAACCTTATAATCAGGTGAAATATATATTAACAAAAAAAGCATTAATACATGATTGTTCTCTACTTTCATACTCAGGCAAAACATTTTATACAGGTGCTGTCGCCGAATAAAAAGAACGTCGTAATTAAAGATGCCTCAATCCATGACATAGGGGTTTATAAGTGTGTGTCTAAAAAGGATCCTAAAGTGTTCATGAAAGTTGTACTTCGCATTTGGGGTAAGACTAACAACTATTTTTTGCACGCATAAAACTAATTCAGCATATTGAGTATTCTGTTTTCATTTCGATCCGAACGATGTACCTACCTGAAAAACTTTTATTTATCAGTATAGACGATGTTTCTTTTCAGAGGGATGATCATCAAGCATTCAATCAATGTTCATATGTATTGATTTAATCCAGTTGGAAATGGTCTATGAAATAGAATCGCAAATAATAATCAACAATGTGAATATTAAAAAAATTAAAGTATTCGATTACCTACACACTACAGTGTAAATTAAGTTAGGTAATGTATTTTGACGATATCAATTACCTATTGATTGAGATGGCATCGGATATAATCGTACGTGGGTCTAGTGTTGTTTTTCTTTTTATTAAAATCTGCTTCATTATGAAGTAGGTACCTAACTTATTTCATTATTTTATAGTCCTCTTCTTTTTTTATCAATGTGAAAAAATAGTTTAAAAATAAAAAAAAATTATACGCTTGTATTTCTTGAACGGTTTTTAAATTTACATTACAATTAGCAACAGTAAAGCACACAATTTAATGAATCGCGATGTAAATGGGATCGTGTATTTTCAGAATGCTGAATTCTAAAATCTTTCATTGGAGTTGATTTCTGCATAAAGATTGAAGAAAAAGTAAAACAAGAACAAAGTTCAAAATCTAGTTTAAATTAAGTAAAAAAAAATAACATTTGAAATTATTTATTTTGGTTTCATTATTTTTTTTTTTTTGTAACATTCAACACTTGGTTTTATTCAAAATAGTAAAAAAATATAAAAAAAAAAAAACAAGAACAAAATTCTAAACATGATTTAAGTAAATTTTTTGAAAAGTAACAATTTGGTTTTGTTGAACATTTTTTAAGATAGGTATCAACATTCAAAATTCGATTTTATTAAAAACTAAAAAAAAAATCTAAGAACATCTACCAGCAATTGAAGAACTCTATTCCAAAAACACGTTTTAAGGAGATTTTTACTTCAAAAAATGGTTCAGTGATCGATTTTTCAAAGTAAATTTTTCTACAAGCAATGGTTCTATGTCCAAAGAAAGGAAAGGTGCACCAACCCTTGGAAACAGAACAAAGGGTTATTCCCGGTTAAGATAGGTGAAATGGCCCTGTTCCCAGATTTGGAAAATCATGATGGATTATTGTTGGGTACCTCCAATAAAAATTTTCGAGCGGAATTTCCGCCTCCCAACCCACCCCCCTTGGCCAGTATTGCCAAAAAACGCGTTTTTTGCGAGAAAAATTCTGTATCCATGAGTAGTGGGGAGAAAATTTTGGTACCACATACCACACGGAAAGTGTAGGGGAACAGTGGGCCTTTCAACATGATTTTTTTCAAAAATTTTTATCGCAGTGGTGGGGGTAAAATTGACAAAAGAAAACTTTGAACCGCTACAGCTCCGAATTGAAGGGTTGGGCACAAAAACTGTTTTCGCCAAAATGTGTCTTTTTACAAGTACTTTCTTCCTACCAATCCATAAAATTGAAATTTTGTCTGCAAAAAGCTCATATTTGCAAAAAACCCTGAAAAATATGCGTTTTTCGCGTTTTTTTTTTGTCAAATTATGCGAAATATGCGAAAAATGTACACAACACAAAATGTTGAGCGTCAAATTCTACCCTAGAAAACGTGTTCAAAAGGTTGTCAAAACGCTCATCTACTGAAGTTAGCAAGGATTGTAATCATGAGCTGTGTGAATAAAAAAATACCAAGAAAATTCAAATTGAGGTCAGAGCAATTCAGTTACAATTCTCACATTCTTTTCAATTTAAACACATTTCCACAATGCCTGGTGAAACAAAATCATTCAAAATGAAAATATTGCAAGCCAAACTTACAAAGTTACCAAGAATGGGCAAATTACCCAAAAATTGTTCAGAAGTCCAACTCAAAATCAGTAATTTCAGAAAATACAAATTTCGATTTCAACTTTAATTTTCAAAAATGTTAACAAAACCTTTTTAAAATACAAAAGGTACCATCCCAAAATCAAGAGGTAATTTATTCGTTTATAGAAAAATCAGGTTAACGTCTCGTGAAAGTGAATGAAAAAAAGTGATTCCAAAAATAACAAAAATATTGGAGTTTCCCTCCTCTCTGTTCGCCTTTCTGAAGAACTTATTTTTGTACACGTGAGTAGGATAAATTAAGACTTGATGGAAATTACAAACCATAAAAAAATTGACCGACCTAATCCAAATGTGGCTTGACAATGAGAGGGGAAAAAATCAATTTTTTAGCATTTTTGAAGGTCTTTTACCCATACTGAATAATTAAAAAAAAAGTAGGTATACGTTGTGTATTTTACCTATAGAAGTGATAAACATAGGTACCATTAAGAGAACTAGAAAAAATGAATAGGAAAGGAAACTAAGATAAAAAATATAAAATTTTAAAAATGGAAAAAGCAGCACTTTTTACACAAATTCAGACAAACGTTGGGACTTTTTCTTTTTGACAATTTTTTCAAAATTCAGACTATTTCTGCTGATAACAAGATTTTACTGACCATTTCGGCATAAATCAGAATTTTTTGGATACCTTGACAAAAAAAGTCCTTTGCCCGCAATATTTTGTCAAAAAGTAGAACTTGAAAACAATTTTGACAAAAAGCAGGAGGGTTGAAAATTTTTGCTAAAAGCAGAAGTATTTTTTACGATATCTAATTTTATTTATTTCGGCAAAAAGCAGGTTTTTTTTGATAACTAAGGTACAAAAAAAATTTTGACAGAAGTTGGGATTTTTCAATAATTTTTTTTTTAAAAGAAACTTCTGTACAATTTTGGTGAAAATGAGACTTTTTCGACAATTATTTTGGCGATAAGATTTGCCAAGAAACAGGTGCTGTTTTTGGCAATTTTCACAAAAAGTCAAGATTTTTTTGGATTAAAATAGGAATTTATAAAATTTTGGCCTACAACAGAGGTTTACTATTCATTTTTACAAAAAATATTAAAACTTTTTTGATAAAGTCAGAAAAAATCAGATGTATTTTTCAACAATTACGACTAAGAACGGTGCTTTTTTTTTTGAAAATTTCAACAAAAGTGAGGATTTTTTTATAATTTTACTTCATCTCATGATTTTGCTGCAAAGATGCGATGTGTTTGCGAGCTTAGCTCAGTCGATGAGCGTTTTGACAACCTTTTGAACACGTTTTCTAGGGTAAAATTTGACGCTCAACATTTTGTGTTGTGTACATTTTTAGCATATTTCGCATAATTTTGAAAAAAAAAAAACGCGAAAAACGCATATTTTTTAGGGTTTTTTGCAAATATCAGCTTTTTGCAGACAAAATTTCAATTTTATGGATTGGTAGGAAGAAAGTACCTACTTGTAAAAAGACACATTTTGGCGAAAACAGTTTTTGTGCCCAAACCTTCAATTCGGAGCTGTGGCGGTTCAAAGTTTTCTTTTGTCAATTTTACCCCCACCACTGCGATAAAATTTTTTGAAAAAAATCTTGTTGAAAGGTCCACTGTTCCCCTACACTTTCCGTGTGGTACCAAAATTTTCTCCCCGCTACTCATGGATACCGAATTTTTCTCGCAAAAAACGCGTTTTTTGGCAATACTGGCCAAGGGGGGTGGGTTGGGGGCGGAAATTCCGCTCGAAAATTTTTATTAGAGGTACCCAACAATAATCCATCATGATTTTCCAAATCTGGGAACAGGGCCATTTCACCTATCTTAACCGGGAATACCCTTTCAGCATTAAAAATTTTAAACGCATTTTTGGGGGGAAAATATGACTTAACCTACTTTGGAATAGAGCTCTTCAATTTAAGACGTATTTTTTATCTAGTTAACAACCATAATTTTTTTAATCAATCGTCAAAAAATGTACGTCTCAAATTTAAAAAGTAGCGAAAAAAAGATAAAAATTGGCCGGCCTTGACATTTTGCCACCTTGAGCTACTGCTCACTCGGTCCCCGACATAATCCAGGGATGGGTCCAGTGATATGTGACCTGTGTATGTTTTAAACTGATATCCATAATGCCGAGCACCTGGACTGTCACCTGAAACATTATAATTTTATAACTGAGTCCGACAAATTCGCATCAAAAGGGTGCCTAAATTACATCACTGACACAACATCTATGATCTAAACGTAAGTATTCTTTTTCATCGACAGTACAGTGCACTCAAGACTCAAGTAGGTATACGTAGATTTATATAGTCTTACCAAAAATGTGCAAAATGATCTTTACGAACCGGTAAAGGTCATTTTTTGACATACATTTATATACGCCCGTATCGTATCTCGAGATGTTCTCTATTCTGAGAATCTTTTCATTTGGTGACACCACCTGTACGTAATTTTGGGCCTGAAAAGAATTATTTTCTTCGTGAAATAGTAAGTATTTGTATATTAGCTACGTACAATATACAAGCACCGAAAGTGAGCGGTTTTGTGGCGAGCGAAAGTTTACGAAGAGCCACTATCCGTTGAGAATTTCAAATCGAATAACAAACTTACTTGGTCGGTGGAGTCTACATTCCACTCTACTTCATTTTTATCAATACAAATAAACGAACAGTTCAGATTAACTTTGAATATCATGACCGTATTGTTTACCCAACGTTCAATACTATTCACCCCTGTAAAAAAAAGTTTTAATAGTCCGTATAACACTACATTAGGCATTTTCAGATGATATAATCCTATATGGTAGGTATTCATGTACAAATGCATGGAACAGAAAATAATTTTGAGAAAGTGAAGCAAAGGTGAGAAAAAAATCAAAACTACACAGATTCAGAAATTGAAAAAAAAATCCATCAATCTTAAACCTATTGAAGAACAAAGTACCTATATAAGATGATATTTCAATACCATAAGTATTACTTACACGTACTCGGCATATTAGAAGTGATTGAACATGGAATCAATACTACGAATAAAAACCAAACATGTCGCGTCATTTTTTCGAAGATGAATTCCGAAATAATACAGCTATAAATATTTACTTCTGTTTAAGAGTACGAATGAAACAAGAAATAACTAAACAATATAGGCCTATAAGGCAGATTTTCGGTCTCAAAATAAAACGAAAACGAGAACTTAAGGAGACCGTTATAGTTGACTCCCACCAAAAATGCGTTTTGATTTATTTTTGTCGCCATCCTTAATTGCTTTTATTTATAAGAAGTGCGTACTTATACCTACTTATACTCTCATATAAATATAGGGTAGGTACCAACTACAGTAGTTTTTTTCATCTGCAGGTAGCAAGTCAAATACATACATCTTAGATTTACGCACAAATTTACAGTTGAAAAATGACGCGACATCCTTTGATTTTATTCGCAGTGTTATTATCATACTCAGTCTATTCCACTGGTAAGTGAATTAAGCTCATTTTAAAGTTCTCAGCTTGTTCCTACCTATTTTAAAGATTTTTTTTCGGAGCACGTTCCAAAATCCACGTAATAAAAATCTGGATTTCTAGCGAATTTTTGAGATTCAAAAAATCATAACGCTGTCATTATGGCTTTTCAACTTCTTCATGACATATTTTTTGTCAATCTAAATACATTTCAACTTTCTTAACTTAAAAACAATCACTTTTAAGCCATTCTGGACCCTCCAGCAAATTTTCAAATCTCTTCACTCTTCAGTAATTTTATATTGTTTGGAAAGGGTACAAAGGGACACATCCTAAGGAACATTTTAAAGCAAACTTGTCAAAAATAAAATTGGCCCCATACTAACAAAATGCCCGATATTTGATTAACAGGTCAACTTGAATCGCAGATTTGGTTTTCCAACATAAATATACGAGTACATATAGGACTTGATAGAAATTTTTTGATCTGGACAAAGCTAGATCGAAACAGCATACAAAAACTTATCCATAGTCTAAATTTCAAGTGTGAAAGCGTTTTTTTCGATAATTGGTGAATTTTGAAAATCAAATTTATCTACATATAAGTCAAAAATGAGAAAAAAAAATCAAAATTTTACCAAACTGACATGATAAGCTTAAATTCGGGATATATCCTTTTTACGACCTGCCAAATCGATTGGAAACGGTTTCAAGCCGTTTTGAGCAGTTCTGGAGCCTCCAGTAGATTTTTGAAACTTCAAATTTCCTTAAAATTTCATCAAATGAAGTTAGAAATCCAAAATTCACGCTGTACTCCAACTTGAACACGCGCTATTGAGTCGACTGCTGGCGGGTTCAAGTTATTTTGGAGCCTCCAACGACTTTTTGAAAATTCTCGATGCCTCCAGTAGATTTTTGAAACTTGAAATTTCCACAAGATCTCATCGAATGAGTTGGAAAGCCGAAATTCATTCCGTAAACTAATTTCAATACGCTATGAAGTTGACCGCAGATAGATTTCAAGTCGTTTTGGAGCCCCCAGCGACTTTTTGGAAATCACTGGAGCCTTCGCCAGATTTATCACCGCTCGAAATTTACACAAAAATTTACCAAACAGAGCTGGAAGCACACAATTCTCTCTGCATTTCAATTTCAACTCGCTATCAAGTCGACAGAAGGTGGGTTCAAGTCATTTTGGAGCCTCCCAGCGACTTTTTGAAAATTCCTAGAGCCTCCAACGGATTTTTGAAGCATGAATTTCGGTTTTCCAACTGCATCTGTTGACAATTCGTGGAAACTTCAAGTTTCAAAAATCTATTGGAGGCTCCAAGAATTCTCAAAAAAAAAAACGCTGGTGGCTCCAAGATAACTTTGAATCTACCTAAAGCCAACTTGATAGCATTTCGGCTTTCATTACTTCATTTGTTGGCAATATGTGGAAATTTCAACTATTTCAAGTTTCAAAACAATTTACAGGAGGCTCCAAGAATTTTCAAAAAGTCGCTGGGAGGCTCCAAAATGACTTGAAGTTAAACTCGTCATCATTCGACAGAATATTAGCACGTTCAAGTTGGAGTGCTGCGTGAATTTCGGATTTCCAACTTCATTTGATGAATCCTAAAATCTGCTGGAGGCTCCAGAACTGCTCAAAACGAGTTTAAACCGTTTCCAATCGATTTGTCAGGTTGTAAGTAGGGGTATATCCCAAATTTCAGCTTGCTGTGTCAGTTGAGTAAAATTTTGATTTTTCCCTTCATTTTTGGCTTGAATAATGTACCTTATTGTAATTTTAAAAAATGAGTCAACTGCTGGCCGGTTCAAGTTATTTTGGAGCCTTCGACGACTTTTTGAAAATTTTCGATGCCTTTTGTAGATTTTTGAAACTTGAAATTTCCACAAAATCTCATCGAATGAGTTGGAAAGTCGAAATTCATTAGATATGTAAACTAATTTCAATACGCTATGAAGTCGACTGCAAATAGATTTCAAGTCGTTTTAGAGCCTCCAGCGACTTTTTGGAAATCACTGTAGCCTTCGCCAGATTTTTTACTGCTCGAAATGTACATAAAATTTTACCAAACAGAGCAGGAAGTACAAAACTCTCTCTGCATTTCAATTTCAACTCGCCATCAAGTCGACAGCAGGTGGGTTCAAGTCATTTTGGAGCCTCCAGCGACTTTTTGACAATTCCTAGAGCCTCCAGCGCGTTTTTTGAAGTATGAATTTCGGCTTTCCAATAGCATTTGAAGACATTTTGTGAAAATTTCAAGTTTCAAAAATTTACAGGAGGCTCCAAAATTTTTCAAAAAGTCGCTGGAGGCTCCAAAACAACGTTAAATCTGCCTAAAGTCAACTTCAAAGCGTTTTAAAATTAGTTTACAGAATGAATTCCGGCTTTCTAACTGCATTTGTTGACATTTTGTGGAAATTTCAAGTTTCAAAAATCTACTGGAGGCTCCAAGAATTCTCAAAAAGTAACTGGAGGCTCCAAAATGACTTGAAATTACACTCGCCATCAGTCGACATAACACGTTCAAATTGGAGTGATGCGTGAATTTCGGATTTCCATCTTCATTTGATGAATTCTAAAATCTGCTGGAGGCTCCAGAACTACTCAAAACGATTTGAAACCGTTTCCAATCGATTTGTCAGGTTGTAAATAGGGGAATATCTCAAATTTCAGCTTGCTAGGTCAATTTGGTAAAATTTTGATTTTTTTTCTAATATTTTTGGCTTTACTTAAAATCGTGATTTTTCAAAAAATTAGTTGACAATGATCTTACTTTACATAAAACGTGATTTTCGCAGGTTTGGAATTTCCATACCCGCCGTGCAAAGCAGGACAGTAAAATGACACTTTTTTGGCGTGATAATTTTGACAGTGTGTTTGACACTATTTTGACAATTTCCAACCAATCAGGAAGAGGTTGAAAGTGTCGAAAACACGTCAATACCATGCCACCAAACCGGTTTTACGTTAGAGCGTTTGACAACGTACTGACTCTACTTCACAACGTGTCGTTGTTTTGGCGATCTATTGGCAAATACCTGACGATATTTTGACGATGTTTTGACTGCTTTTTGACAAATTTGAATAATTAAAATTAATTTTTAAAAATTGAGTAATTAATTGACGAATGAAATTCTACTTTCATTGCCCTTCTGGTATAGATAGGAATCAATTAGTATCACCGAAATTCAAATTCAACTTCGAAAAATCCTTACCTGACTGGGATTCGAACCTGGGACCCTACATTTCTATCTACCCTACAACCTATACCTAACCAATGTGCTACGCCGACTTGTCTTTGACATAGACATTAAAGGCAATATATTGTGTAAAATGATGGATACCTATAATTTTTTAATGTGGTTTTTAAAAACTTTGCACAGCAAGCAGATAAGTAAATTTTTCCTACCAATTTCATTAAATTTTTTTTACATGAATAATAAATTAAAATAAGTACCCAATCATTAATATTTGATTTTGAAAGAATTTCTAGAATTTCTGCATATAAGGTATTAAAATAATTTTTCTGCATCTACGTAAGTTAAGTAGGTACCTAATAACAATAAAAACAGGGTAAAAAAATGCTCAAAAACAGATATACCCAAATTAAATACCAGAGATGGCGCGATTCCGATTTTTTTAAGGAGTCGTGAGAATCGCATGAATCCGATTCCGGAATCGGATTCCATTTTCGATTCACCTGACAGATGAATCGAAAAATGTGAAATCTGACTCTTTTCAAGCAGGAATCGCAAATGTAATATGATTCGCGATTCCGGTAATTTGATTCTCGCGACTCCGATATTTCGATTCTCTCGACTCCGATATTACAATTCTCGCGACTCCTCATTAGTCATTACGATTCTCACGACTCCTCATCATTACGATTCTCTAGACTCTCACAATGAACGAAATCACCCAAATTCAATTGAAAAGCACAAATACAAAAAAGTGTAATTTTCATAAATATTCTTTTATCTAATTTTTGCCGGTTGGCGCTGAAAAGTGGTTGTGAAAGTGAATCTGAATGATGAATTTAGAATTTATCATTGTTTTACTAATAACATGGTGAGTTGAAAATTTTACATAAGGTGCACCGGGGGAAGTCAGAACGTTTTTTCACAATTTCAACTTTGATCAGCTGTTACTCTCGTACTAATGAACCAATATGGCTGAAATTTGGTATGTAGGTTCCCATAAGGGTTCTTAACCTATGGTGAAAATTTCAGCGCGATTGTCGCAGTAGCTTTCGCACAATCGAATAAAATGTAACTTGTTCTGACTTACCCCACTTTGGGGTAAGTCAGAAAATCTACAAATTAATTGGTATTATTAGGATTCGACCCTGATCGATGCGCAATATGTCGAATAACATGTTTTCGAGGTCGTAGAATCCAAATCTGGAGTTATTTTTTTTGTAGGAGTGGGGGGTGAGGCATGGGGAGGGGGCAATTCTAAATTTTTCGTACATTATTGTGTAATATGTCGATTGATATGTTTTCAAGGTCGTAGAATCTGAATCTGCAGTTATTTTTTTTGTAGGAGTAGGGAGTGAGGCGTGGGGAGAGGGAAAATTTTGAATTTTTCCTACATTATTGTGTAATATGTCGAATAATATGTTTTCGAAATCGTAGAATCCGAATTTGGAGTAATTTTTTTTGTAGGAGTGGGGGGTGAGGCGTGGGGAAAGTGAAAATTTCAAATTTCTCCTACATTATCGTGTTATATGTCGAATAATATATTTTCTAGGTCGTAGAACTCGAATCTGGAGATATTTTTTTTTTGTAGGGGTGGGAGGTGAGTCAAGGGGAGAGAGAGTAAATTACAAATTTTGCCTATATTAATGTGTAATATGTCGATTGATATGTTTTTGAGGTCGTACAATTCGAATCTGGGGTTATTTTTTCGCAGGGGTATGAGGCGAGGCAAGAGGAGAGGAGAAATTTCAAATTTTGCCTATAATATTGTGTAACATGTTGGTTGATATGTGTTCAAGGTCGCAGAATTCGAATCTTGAGCTAGTTTTTAGGGTCGAGTGCTATTCAAGTATCACCGTTTGGGGAGAGGGCCCCACCCATGCGAACCTACGACTCACCTTCCACCTTCACCATAAAAAATGACTCTGGATTCGAATTCTACGACCTCGAAAATATATTATTCGACATATAACACGATAAGGATAATGTAGGAGAAATTTGAAATTTTCCCTTTCCCCACGCCTCACCCTCCACTCCTACAAAAAAAATTACTCCAAATTCGGATTCTACGATTTCGAAAACATATTATTCGACATATTACACAATAATGTACGAAAAATTTAGAATTGCCCCCTCCCCACGCCTCACCCCCCACTCCTACAAAAAAATAACACCGGCGAGCCTTTATATTTATTTACTAATGTTTGTTAGAATGTTCATTTCATCTTCAATGCTTCATTTTTATGAAATTTAAGGAGTTGTGATGGGAATCTGGCTGGAGTCGTGAGAGGAATCTGGTTGGAGTTGTGAGAGGATCCTAAGATGAGTCGTGAGTGGAATCTGAATCGGAGTCGCGAAAGGAATCGGAATCGAAAATTACGATTCGGATTCGGATTCCTATATCTGGCGAATCTGATAAGCGGAATCGGGACTCAAAATTTTGTGGAATCACACCATTTGGAATCCGATTCTCAAGCTCCTGGAATCGCGCCAACTCTGTTAAATACGCATAAAATTTTAAATTGGTTTGTAGGCCTAAAATAATAAAATACTTGGAAATGAAAAACCTATTCCTAGATTCCGCGAAATTGCCCTTGATTAGATCTGAAATTAAATAATTTAGGCCCATTGAATTATTCTATCAATTTTACATAATAAAAAATCAATGTTATTTCTTGCATAGGTAGGTAATATTCAATTTTATAAGAAATTGAATGCACATAGGTAGGTCGTAGGTATTTCAATTATATTTTTTTAAAAATAGGTATCAAAAATTTCTTCTTATTATTTTTTTTCAAAGTACCTACCCACTTGCAATTTATAAAATAATTTTTAAAAATATGCATAGATAGGGTATAACATTTTTTATATGTATAAAACCTATTTTGGAAAAAATTTGATTGGTTTTGTAACTCAAAAATTATCACAAAACAAAAAATTGCTCAACAAATGACAATTTTTAAGACATGTCACTAAACTATCACATAAGCGTCAAAATCACGTCAAAGACTTGTTGTTGTTTCACTACATTAATTGTCAATTCAGTGTCCTTGAAAAATTGTCAATACTATGTCATATTTTTGCCAATTTTGTGTCATGGATTGCATGACACGAATTTGACGCAAATTTGACCGTTTACTGACAGCCTCAAATCTTCGTCAAACCTGAAACCGGAAAGTAGGCGGAGCCACCTCTTTTCTGATTGGTTGAAATTCCTTGACACAGAATTGACGATGTTTTGGCGTTTCGGTGACTGTAAAATGACACGAAATGTTCGGCGGGTACAAAAACAACTCACTATTGACACTTGAATGGTTACGTCACGAGAAAAACTTTACCATACCATGCTCTGATACAGACGAAGTTGAATGGATAGTTGACAGCAGTAAACATGTAAATATCCTAATCAACTTTCTCCAGGTGATATGTTATTAACAAAAAAAAAATATTAATACGTGATTGTTCTCTACTTTCATCACCAGGCAAAAAATTTTATACAAGTTCTGTCGCCGAATAAAAAGAACCTCGTAATTGAAGATGCCACAGACGACGACACAGGAGTTTATAAGTGTGTGTCTAAAAAGGATCCCAAAGTGTTCATGAAAGTTGTACTTCGCGTTTGGTGTAAGACTATAATAAGTAACCATTTTTTGCACGCATAAAATTAATTGAGGACATTGAGTCTTCTGTTTTCATTTCGATCCGAACCATGTACCACTACCTGAAAAACTTTTATTTATCAGTATATAGATGATGTTTCTTTTCAGGGGGATGATCATCAAGCATTCAATTAATGTTCATATTGTCTTAATCCAGTTGGAAATGGTATATGAAGTAGAATCGCAAATTATAATCAACAATGTGCAATGTGAATATTAAAAAAATAAAAGTATTCGATTACCTACACACTACGGTGTAAATTAAATTTGATGTATTTTGACGATATCAATTTATTGATTGAGATGCAATCGGATATAATCGTAAGTGGGTCTAGTGCTGTTTTTTTTACATTAAAATCTGCTTCATTATGAAGTATAAGTAGGTACCTAACTTATTTCATTTTTCTATAGTCTTTTTCTCTATCAATGTAAAAAAAACTAGTTTAAAAAATGAAAAAAAAAATTGTACGCTTGTGTTTCTTGAACGGTTTTTAAATATTACAAATTGAATTACGATGTAAATGGGATCGAGTATTTTCAGAATGCTGAATTCTAAAATCGTTCATTGGAGTTGATTTCTGCAGGACAATTCAACAAAGAACCTCTTGACCAGATTTGAAACATATTATGCCCCTAAATGAAAAATATTTTCGCAGTATATTTTTGGTTTTATAAAAAATGAAGATTGAAAAAAAAGTAAAACAAGAACAAAGTTCTAAATCTAGTTTAAATTTTTAAAAAATAACAAGAACCTATATTGAAAAATAAAAAACAAAAAAAAAAACAAGAACAAAATTCTTAACATGATTTAAGTTTTATTAAAGTAACAATTTGGTTTTGTTTAAAATTTTATAAGATGGGTATCAACATTCAAAATTTGATTTTATTAAAAATTAAAAAAGAAAAAAGTCCAAGAACATCTAATATTGAATTTGAAAAAAAATCTATATTATTCAAAATTAATTTAATTTTTTTATATTTTAAACATTCGTTTTCTGGATTTAGCTTCGTAGAATTTCTTGATTGAATCGTCAAATTCATTTTAAAAAAATATTATGGTATTTTCGATATGCAAGATATAGCAATTTAAGACGTATTTTTTATCCACTTGACAACCATAATTTTTTTAATCAATCGTCATAAAATGTACGTCTCAAATTTAAAAAGTAGCGAAAAAAAGATAAAAATTGGCCGGCCTTGAAATTTTGCCACTTTGGGCTATCTCTCACAAGGTTCCCGACATAATCCAGGGATGGGTCCAGCGATATGTGGCCAGTGAAGGTTTTAGGCTGATATCCATAATGCCGAGTACCTGGTTTGTCACCTAAAACATTATAATTTTAACTGAGTTCGACAAATTCGCAACAAAAGGGTGCCTAAATTATATCACTGACACAACATCAATGATCTAAACGTAAGTATTTTTTTTTCATCGACAGTACAGTGCACTCAAGTAGGTAGGTATAGGTATAGTCTTACCAAAAATGTGAAAAATGATCTTTACGAACCGGTAAGGGTCATTTTTTGACATACATTTGTACACGCCCGTATCGTATCTCGAGATATTTTCTATTCTGAGAATCTTTTCATTTGGTGACACCACTTGTACGTAATTTTGGGCCTGAAAAGAATCATTTTCTTCGTGAAATAGTAAGTATAATACGTATAATACAAGCACCGAAAGTGAGCGGTTTTGTGGCGAGCGAAAGTTTACGAAGAGCCACTACCCGTTGAATTTCAAATCGAATAACAAACTTACTTGGTCGGTGGAGTCTACACTCCACTCAACTTCATTTTTATCAACACAAATAAACGAACAGTCCAGTTTAACTTTGAATGTCATGGCCGTATTGTTTACCCAACGTTTAATACTAACCATACCTGTAAAAACCGAGTTTTAATACTCCTTTTAGATAATATAATCCTGCATTTATATGCAAATGCATGAAACAGAAAATAATTTTGAGAAAGTGAAGCAAAGGTGGAAAAAAATCAAAACTATAAAGATTCAGAAATTGAAAAAAAAAATCCAGCAATCTTAAACCTATTGAAGAACTAAGTACCTATATAAGATGATATTTTAATACTATTACTTACGCTCACTCGGCGTAATACTAGAAGTGATTGAACATGGGATCAATACTACGAATAAAAACCAAACATGTCGCGTCATTTTTTCGATGATGAATTCCGAAATAACACAGCTATAAATATTTACTTCTGTTTAAGAGTACGAATGAAATAAGAAATAACTAAACAATATAATGTAGGCCTATAAGGCAGATTTTCGGTCTCAAAATAAAACGAAAACGAGAACTTAAGGAGACCGTTATATAGTGAACTCCCACCAAAAATGCGTTTTGATTTATTTTTGTCGCCATCCTTAATTGCTGTTATGATAAGAAGTACCAACGTATACTCTCACATAAATATAGGGTACTACAGTAGTTTATTTGATCCGCAGAATACGATCATACATCTTAGATTTACGCACAATAATTACATGTTAGAAAAATGACGCGACATCCTTTGATTTTATTCGCAGTGTTATTATCATACTCAGTCTATTCCACTGGTAAGTGAATTAAGCTCATTTTAAAGTTCTCAGCTTGTTCCTACCTATTCTAAAGATTTTTTTTTTCGGAGCACGTTCCAAAATCCACGTAATAAAAATCTGGATTTCTGGCGAATTTTAGAGATTCAAAAAATCATAACGCTGTCGTCATTATGGCATTTCAACTTCTTCATGACATATTTTTTGTCAATCTAAATTTAAATACATACATTTCAACTCTCTCAACTTAAAAAACAATCACTTTCAAGCTATTCTGGAGCCTCCAGCAAATTTTCAAATCTCTTCACTCTTCAGGAATTTTATATTGTTTGAAAAGGGTACAAAGGGACACATCCTAAGGAACATTATAAAGCAAACTTGTCGAAAAAAATTGGCCCTACTAACAAAATGCCCGATATTTGACTAACAGGTCAACTTAAATCGCAGATTTGGCTTTCCAACATAAATATACGAGTACATACAGGATGAATCCGGAGTCGTCTGGTTAAACTCAACTGTAGATAGTACTCGAGGAGACGAACAAAAAACGTTATTATGATAAGTTGCCTATCGTGCTCCGCAAAATCGGAAATTTACCCATTTTGAAAAATTTATCAAAAATAAGAAAATGTTTGAATCATTCAAATGATGCCACTAACCCATAGTGTACTCGAGTGGACGAACAAAAAATGTTATTATGACCAATTGCCTATCTTCAAAATTGAAGGGGCAAACCAGATTCAAAATTTCCAAATTCCGAGTGCCCCAAATTTGAGTTTTGAAATTGTGCTTGCCCCTTCAATTTTGAAGATAGGCAATTGGTCATAATAACATTTTTTGTTCATCCACTCGAGTACTATGGGTTAGGGGCATCATTTGAATGATTTAAACATTTTCTTATTTTAGAAGAATTTTTCAAAACAGGTAAATTTTAGTTCAAAAATGAGGTAATTTCTTCAATTTGCAGACAGTAAGAAAATGTTTGTGCCATTTAAATAATGCTCCTAGCCCATAGTACTTGAGTGGATGAACAAACAAATGTTATCATGGCCAATTGCCTATCTTCAAAATTGAGGGGGCAAGCACAATTTCAAAACTTAAATTTCGGAAACTCGAAATTTGGATATTTTGAATCAGGGTTGCCCCTTCAATTTTGAAGATAGGCAATTGGTCATAATAACATTTTTTGTTCGTCCACTCGAGTACTATGGGTTAGTGGCATCATTTGAATGATTCAAACATTTTCTTGTTTTTGATAAATTTTTCAAAATGGGTAAATTTCCGATTTTGCTGAGCACGCAGCCCCTTCATTTTACAAGATAGGCAACTTATCATAAAAACGTTTTATGTTCGTCTCCTCGAGTACTATCTACAGTGGAGTTTAACCAGACGACTCCGGATTCATCCTGTATAGGACTAGATAGAAATTTTGATTTTTGGCGAATTTTGAAAATCAAATTTACCTAAACCAAAAATGAGAAAAAAAATCAAAATTTTACGAAACTGACATGATAAGCTTAAATTCGGGATATATCCTATTTACGACCTGCCAAATCGATTGGAAGCGGTTTCAAGCAGTTTTGAGCAGTTCTGGAGCCTCCAGCAGATTGTTGAAACTTCAAATTTCTTTAGAATTTCATCAAATGATCTTAGAAATCCGAAATTCACGTTGCACTCCACCTTGAACACGCTATTGAGTCGACTGCTGGCGGGTTCAAGTTATTTTGGAGCCTCCGACGACCTTTTGAAAATTCTCGATGCCTTTTGTAGATTTTTGAAACTTGAAATTTCTACAAAATCTCATCGAATGAGTTGGAAAGCCGAAATTCATTCTGTAAACTAATTTCAATACGCTATGAAGTCAACCGCAGATAGATTTCAAGTCGTTTTAGAGTCTCCAGCGACTTTTTGGAAATCACTGGAGCCTTCGCCAGATTTTTTACTGCTCGAAATGTACATAAAAATTTTACCAAACAGAGCTGGAAGTACAAAACTCTCTCTGCATTTCAATTTCAACTCGCTATCAAGTCGACAGCAGGTGGGTTCAAGTCATTTTGGAGCCTCCAGCGACTTTTTGACAATTCCTAGAGCCTCCAGCGCGGTTTTTGAAGTATGAATTTCGGTTTTCCAACTGTTTTTCAGGACATTTTGTGGAAATTTCAAGTTTCAATATCTACAGGAGGCTCCAAAATTTTTCAAAAAGTCGCTGGAGGCTCCAAAACAACGTTAAATCTGCCTAAAGTCAACATCAAAGCGTTTTTAAATTAGTTTACAGAATGAATTCCGGCTTTCTAACTGCATTTGTTGACATTTTGTGGAAATTTCAAGTTTCAAAAATCTACTGGAGGCTCCAAGAATTTTCAAAATGTCTCTGGAGGCTTCAAAATGACTTGAAGTTAACCTCGCCATCAGTCGACATAATATCAGCATGTTCAAGTTGGAGTGCTGCGTGAATTTCGGATTTCCATGTTCATTTGATGAATTCTAAAATCTGCTGGAGGCTCCAGAACTGCTCAAAACGATTTGAAACCGTTTCCAATCGATTTGTCAGGTTGTAAATAGGGGAAGATCTCAAATTTCAGTTTGCTAGGTCAATTTGATAAAATTTTAATTTTTTTCTAATTTTTGACTTTAATATTGAGATTTTTCAAAAAATTAGTTGACAATGATCTCACTTACATAAAACGTAATTTTCGCAGGTTTGGAATTTCCATACAAAAACAACTCGCTATTGACACTTGATTGGTTCTATCATGAGAAAAACTTTACCATACCATGCTCTGATACAGACGAAGTTGAATGGATAGTTGACACCACTTCAGATGTAAATGCCCTGATCAACCTTATCCTGGTGAAATGTTATTGACAAAAAAATCAATAATTCACGCTTGTTCTCTACTTTCATCTCCAGGCAAACAATTTTATACAAGTGCTGTCGCCGAATAAGAAGAACCTCGTAATTGTAGATGCCAAAGACGACGACACAGGGGTTTATAAGTGTGTGTCTAAAAAGGATCCCAAAGTGTTCATGAAAGTTGTACTTCGCGTTTGGGGTAAGACTAATAAGTAACTATTTTTTGCACGCATAAAAATTAATTGAGGACATTGAGTATTCTGTTTTCATTTCGATCCAAACGATGTAGGCCTATCTATCTGAAAAACTTTTATTTATCAGTAATCAGTATAGATGATGTTTCTTTTCAGAGGGATGATCATCAAGCATTCAATTAATGTTCATATTGATTTAATCCAGTTGGAAATGGTCTATGAAATAGAATCGCAAATAATAATCAACAATGTGAATATTAAAAAAATTGATGTATTCGATTACCTACACACTACGGTGTATAAATTAAGTTAATGTATTTTGACGATATCAATTTATTGATTGAGATGACATCGGATATAATCGTACGTGGGTCTAGTGCTGTTTTTCTTTTTATTAAAATCTGCTTCATTATGAAGTAGGTACCTAATTTATTTCATTTTTCTATAGTCTTCTTCTTCTATCAATGTAAAAAAAATTAGTTTAAAAAATGAAAAAAAAAATGTACGCTTGTGTTTCTTGAACGGTTTTTAAATTTACATTACAATAGCAACAATACCTTAAAGCACACAATTAATGAATCACGATGTAAATGGGACCGTGTAATTTCAGAATGCTGAATTCTAAAATCCTTCATTGGAGTTGATTTCTGCCGGACAATTCAACAAAGAACCTCTTGGCCAGATTTGAAACATATATTATGCCTCAAAATGGAAAATATTTTCGCAGCATATTTTCGGTTTTATAAAAAATAAAGATTGAAAAAAAACTAAAAAGTAAAACAAGAACAAAGTTCTAAATCTAGTTTAAATTTTAAAAAAATTTGAAATTACCTATTTTGGTTTCATTAATTTTTTTAAAGTAACATTCAACACTTGGTTTTATTCAAAATAGTAAAGAACCTACATTATATGCAAAAAAAAAAAAAAAAAAAAAAAAAACAAGAACAGAATTCTAAACATGATTTAAATTTCTTAAAAAGTAACAATTTGGTTTTGTTGAAATCTTGAAAATTTTTGAATATAGGCTAGGTATCAACAATCATTCGAAATTCGATTTTATTAAGAACTAAAAAAAAAAAGTATAAGAACATCTAATATTAAATTTGAAAAAAAAATCTATTATTCAAAATTAATTTTATTTTTTTATATTTTAAACATCCGTTTTCTGGATTTAGCTTAAAAGAATTTCTTGATTGAATCGTCGAATTCATTTTTTTAAATACATATTATGGTATTTTCGATACGCAGTATAGCAATTTAAGACGTATTTTTTTATCCAGTTAAGTAACAACCATAATTTTTTTAATTAATCGTCATAAAATTTACGTCTCAAATTTAAAAAGTAGCGAAAAAGATTCAAGAATTTGCCGGCCTTGAAATTTTGCCACCTTGAGCTACCGCCCACTCGGTCCTCGACATAATCCAGGGCTGGATCCAGCGATATGTGGCCTGTGAAGGTTTTAAACTGATATCCAAGAAGTTCAGTACCTGGTCGGTCACCTAAAACATCATAATTTCAACTGAGTATGACTCAAGTACGACCAACTCGCATCAAAAGGGTGCCTAAATTACATCACTGACACAACATCTACGTATGTACATACATATGATCTAAACGTAAGTAGGTATTCTTTTTCATCGATAGTACAGTGTACTTAAGTAGGTATAGGTAGTCTTACCAAAAATGTGAAAAACGATCTTTACGAACCGGTAAGGGTCATGTTTGGACATACATTTATACACGCCGGTATCGTATCTCGAGATGTTTTCTATTCTGAGTATCTTTTCATTTGGTGACACCACCCATACGTAATTTTGGGCCTGAAAAGAATCATTTTCTTCGTGAAATAGTACAATACTTTACATAGGTACAATACAAGCACCGAATGTGAGCGTTTTAGCCATAGCAGAAAAAAAGTAGGTGAACCCAAACATTATTGCGATCAAAGGTTTTTTTTGGTGAATACAGTCTAGGGTGGTATGCTGAACAACATACTAAAAGTCCCCGCTCCTACCCCACGAGCTAACCCCCCCCACAGTGGATCAAAGCCCCCCAAAATCAGTTTTTCGTGAAGAACTCCTGAAATATTGAATTTTGAGTAAAATGAGCTCAGTGATCATTTCATTTCCTCTCCAATATCTATCAAATGAGCTATCGACCAACTCCCTAGCCTCAAGGGGGGTGGTC
The DNA here is from genome assembly GCF_950023065.1 of Planococcus citri. Taxonomy (NCBI): domain Eukaryota; kingdom Metazoa; phylum Arthropoda; class Insecta; order Hemiptera; family Pseudococcidae; genus Planococcus; species Planococcus citri. The sequence continues at coordinate 77,711,836 of NC_088679.1, read as the reverse complement.
GATAGCTCATTTGATAGATATTGGTGAGGAGATGAAATGATCACTGAGCTCATTTTACTCAAAATTCAATATTTCAGGAGTTCTTGACAAAGCTGATTTTGGGCGAGACTTTGATCCACTGTGGGGGGGGGGGGGGGTTAGCTCGTGAGGTAGGGGCGGGTACTTCTAGTATGTTGTTCAGCATACCACCTTAGACAATATTCACCAAAAAAACTTTTGATCCCAATTATGTTTGGGTCAAATTGCATTTTGACTGGGCTATTTTTAATGGCGAGCGAAAGTTGACGAAATTTCAAATCGAATAACTAACTCACTTGGTCGGTGGAGTCTACATTCCACTCAACTTCATTTTTATCAATACAAGTGTACGAACAGTCCTGTTTAACGGTGAATCTCATGATCGAATTATTTGCCCAACGTCCAATACTAACCACCCCTGTAAAAACCAAATTTTAATACTCCTTATCTACTTACATTACGCATTTTTAGATAATAAGGTATACTTTAATCCTACATTTATGTACAAATGCACGAAACAGAAAATAATTTTGAGAAAGTGAAGCAAAGGTGAGAAAAAAATCAAAACAATAAAGATTCAGAAATTGAAAAAAAAAATCCACCAATTTTAAATCTATTGAAGAACTAAGTACCTAGTATGTAAGATGATATTTCAATACTATTACTTACGCTTACTCGGCATGCTAGAAGTGATTGAACATGGAATCAATACTACGAATAAAAACCAAACATGTCGCGTCATTTTTTCGAAAATGAATTCCGAAATTACACAGATATAAATATTTAGGTAGGTACTTCTGTTTAAGAGTACGAATGAAACAAGAAATAACTAAAGCAATATAGGCCTATAAGGCAGATTTTCGGTCTCAAAATAAAACGAAAAGTTGAGGAGACGGTTATAGTTAACTCCCACCAAAAATGCGTTTTGATTTTATTTTTGTCGCCATCCTTAATCGCTTTTAGAATGAGATGTATCTACGTATATTCCCACAAAGCTACTACAGTGGTTTATTTCATTCGCAAGTAGCAAGTCAAATACGAGTACATAGGTACATTATAGATTTACGCATAATGATATTACATGTTAGAAAAATGACGCGACATCCTTTGATTTTATTCGCAGTGTTATTTTCATACTCAGTTTATTCCACTGGTAAGTAAATTAAGCTCATTTTAAAGTTCTCTGTTCGTTCCTATTTTAAAGAAGTGTTAAATACATGTGTGTATGTAATATAAAATTTGTGTAGCTCGGGTCAATTTTTGGATTTTTAGCGAATTTTCATGATTCAAAAAAATTCATAACGCGGCCATTATGGTTTTTCAACTTCTTCGTAAAATAATTTTTTTATCGAACTAAATGATATTGAGAATAGTTAGGTACCCACTAGATACAGTTTAACTATCCAAACTCTAAAACAAGCTCTTTTGAGCTATTCTGGATTCTCCAGAAAATTTTCAATTCTCTTCACTCTTCAAGAATTTCAAATTGTTTTGAAAGGGGAAAAAATGAACTGATCCGTCGAAATCGCAGATTTTGTTTTGTAATTATAGGGCTCGCCAGAAATTTGTTGAACTGGACAAAGCTAGACCGAAAAAGCATGCAAAAATTCATCACTAGTCATAATTTCAAATGCCAAAGCGCATTTTTCGATTTTTAATGAATTTTTAAAAATCAAAAATTTATTCCAAATATTGAAAAAAAATCAAAATTTCACCAAATTGACCTAGCAGGCAGAAATTTGGAATAAACCCTAATTACGATCTGTCAAATCGATTGGAAATCGTTTCAACCAGTTTTGAGCAGTTTTGGAACCTCCAGCAGATTTTTTAAAACTTTCAGATGAAGTTGGAAATCAAAAATTTACGCTGCACGCCAATTTAAACACGCTATCAAGTCGATTGATTGTGAGTTTAAGTCACTTTGGAGCCTCCAGCGGCTTTTTGAGCAGTTCTGGAGCCCACAACGGATTTTTGAAATCCGAAATTCATTCTGTGAGGTGATTTCAACAATATTGGAAAAGAAAAACGCTCTCCTTATTTTTAAAGCTTTTATTTGCAAAGATCTTTTCAAAAAGTACAACTTTTCATCATTGCCAAGTTGTACTTTTTGAAAAGATCTTTGCTAATAAAAGCTAAAAAATAAGGAGAGAGTTTTTCTTTTCCAATATCATTGGACTCCTTACAAGGGAACCTCTTGAGGATGAGACGTCCACCTGCGATTTGAACGGGACCGCGATTTTTGGAAAGAGCATGTTCTAAAACCCCCAAATCCAAATTTTCAGCTGCCCAAGTTCATTTTTCGATTTTTGGCGAATTTTTGAAAATCAAAAATTGACTATTTTGGTGATTTATGCTTTTTTTAAAAAAAGTACGTACTTAATCAGTAAAAATGTTCAAAATAAATACTAAAACTGATATTAACCCCGCAAATTCAAATTTCGCCATTTCCAGCCATTCTGGAGCCTCCAGCACGATTTTTAAATTTCTCCAGAATTTTTAATTTGCTCCAGAAGGCATGAATAATTATGAAATTGGGCAGCTAAAAATCGAGTTGTGTGTTATACCTGATCTGTTCAACGAGTTTATCTACATTTGAGTCGATTTTTGGAGGGACACCTCAAGAGTGGTTGTTTGATCATCTATTTTCAAAACAGGTCAAGAACCACTCTTGAGGTGTCCCTCCCAAAAACGACTCAAATGTGGATAAGCTTGTTAAACAGAGCGAGTATAACACACAACTCGATTTTTAGCTGCCCAACTTCATATTTACCACTTCTGGAGCAAATTAAAAATTCTGGAGAAATTTAAAAATCGCGCTGGAGGCTCCAGAATAGCTGGAAAAGGCGAAATTCACCCTCGTAGGGTTAATCAATGACAAAATACAGCGATTCGCGCAAATTTCAAAAATTTTCTCACAAAAGAGGAATTTTTGTTTTTTTTGGATTTTTTATTTGAAAAAAACTGGTCAAAAAATCACTCTTGAGGTGTCCCTCCCAAAACCGACTCAAATGTAGATAAACTTGTTAAACAGGTCGAGTTTAACACACAACTCGATTTTTAGCTGCCCAACTTCATATTCACGCTTTCTGGAGCAAATTCAAAATTCTGGAGAAACTGTAAAATAGTGCTGGAGGCTCCAGAATGGCTGGACATGGCGAAATTTGAATTTGCGGGGTTAATATCAGTTTTAGGATTTATTTTGAACATTTTTCCTGATCAAGTACGTACTTTTTAAAAAAAAAGCATAAATCACCAAAATAGTAAATTTTGGATTTTCAAAAATTCGCCAAAAATCGAAAAATGAACTTGGACAGCTGATAATTTGGATTTGGGGGTTTTAAAACATGCTCTTTCCAAAAATCGCGGTCCCGTTCAAATCGGAGGCAGACACCTCAAGCGGTTCCCTTGTTAGTTTTGGTTCATCCTTTACCTACTGATTTCAATACGCAATAAAGTCGAGTAGATTTCAAGTCGTTTTGGAGGCTCCAGTTATTTTTTGAGATTTCTCAATGCTCGAAATTTCCATAAAATTTCACTAAACCGAACTTGAAATTCAAAATTTACAATGCACTTCAATTTCGACACGCTATCAAGTCGGCTACAGGTGGGTTCGAGTCACTTTGGAGCCTCCGGCGACTTTTTGGAAATTCCTGGAGCCTCCAGCTGATTTTTCAATGCTTGAAATTTCCACCCAGCGGGATGAGTGTCTAAAACAAGGGAGTGGAAAGAGTATCTAGGTCTTTCAAAAAAGGTCAGTCAAATAAATTAGGTAATCAAAGTTACCCTCAATGTTCCACTGTGCCCCAAGAAGGGAGTCAAAATTTTGAAAAATCGTGAAAAGTCGAATGATACCAGTGGTATGTTTTCGAGACCGGGCCGCTAAGTACGAATATGAACTATTGTATTTACACAAAACTTAATTTTCACAGGTATGGAATTTCCATATAAAAATAACTCGCTATTGACACTTGATTGGTTCTATCATGAGAAAAACTTTACCATACCATGCTCTGATACAGACGAAGTCGAATGGATAGTTGACTCCACTTCAGATGTAAATACCTTGATCAAAACCTTATCCAGGTGAAATGTTATTAACAAAAAAAGCATTAATACACGCTTGTTGTCTACTTTCATCTCCAGGCAAAAAATTTTATACAAGTGCTGTCGCCGAATAAGAAGAACCTCGTAATTGTAGATGCAAAAGACGACGACACAGGGGTTTATAAGTGTGTGTCTAAAAAGAATCCTCAAGTGTTCATGAAAGTCGTACTTCGCGTTTGGGGTAAGACTAATACCTAACTATTTTTTTGAATGCGTAAAACTGATTGACCACATTGAGCATTATGTTTTCATTTCGATACGAACGATGTATCTATGTATCTACTTGAAAAATCTTTATTGATAAGAAAATGATGTTTCTTTTCAGTGGGATGATCATCCAGCATTCAATCAATGTTCATATTGCTTTAATCCAGTCATGGAAATGGCCAATGAAATAGAATCGCAAATAATATACCTAATCAATAACATGAATATTTAAAGTAACTAGGTACACCTACATATTTGATTACCTACAGACTACAGTGTAAATTAAGTTGATGCATTTTCACGATATCAATTTGATAGCCAAGCATGAGTTTCCTTCATGTTGATTAAGATGCCATTGCCACCGGATATAAAATATAATCGTACATATGCCCAACACTGTTTTTCTTTTTATCAAAAGTTTGCCTCATTATTAAGTAACTTATTTCATATTTCTATAGTTTGCTTCTATCAATGTAAGTAGGTAGGTACTCGTACGTAATAAATGAGTTTTTAAAAAACCCGAATTTTCGTCAAATAATATAAATTTTTACGAACGAATTGATTCACTTCATATGTAAGTATAGATAGGAATTGATCAGTGATTAAACAAATTATTTGATTTCTACGTGAATCATTCGCGAACTGAATAATTAATTTTTAGTTCATTATTCGTGAACGAATTGATTCGTATAAGTGACTCGTTTGCGAACGAATTGAATTGAATAATTTTAAACGAATTATTCGCGAACGAATTGAATAATTTTTTGTGAATCATTCGCGAACGAATCGATTTGTATAAGTGACGGACTCGTTCGCGAACGAATCGATTCATAAATTGATGAAATGAATATTCAATTTGTTCGCGAATGATTCGCTAAAAATGAATCTATTCGTATGCGAATGATTCTTACTTCAAATTTCTAATGGCTGGTACACACGATCCAATATATTTGACAAACCAGGTTTGTCAAATTGACATCGTTGATAAAATTTATCAACATATAATCAACATATATTTGGTTGCATTAGTTGCATGGAAAGTCAAATATATTAGATCATGTAAACGCTCTGATAATCTAAGTTTTTTTTTCCAAATTTTCAACGTTTTGTTGATCGATGACACCAATTCTGAAAATAGAAATTATTTATATTTTCAGAATTGTTGTCATCGATCAACAAAACTTTGAAAATTTGGAAAAAAACTTAGATTATCAGAGCGTTTACATGATCTAACATATTTGACTTTCCATGCAACCAAATATATGTTGATAAATTTTATCAATTTGACAAACCTGGTTTGTCAAATATATTGGATCGTGTATACCAGCCTTAAGAAACGTCGAACCGATTTTGATCCAACTAGACATTTGAGGAGCTCATTGCAAGAATAGCCCTTGTCACTCAATTCATCAGGACTTTACAGTGGTTTTTTGACTTGCTTGTTTTTTATTTTCATTTTGGACAATGGCTAAGTATTTTTGCGATGAGCTCCTCATTTCATAACCAGACCACTAGGTTGACATTTTACCACTACCATCATCATGTTCCAAATCGCGGGCAAAATGAGGTAGGTAGGTAGGTACAGGGGGATTCATTTTTGTCTCCATGGGTCATTCTATGTCAATTCGACCAACGTTTTTGAGTCATGTCTTTCAATTTCGCTCAAATTTTTTTTTACAATATCTATACCCACCCAGTAAGTAAGAAACTCGCAATCAGTTTGGTCTCAGCCCCCTCAGGGGGGTGGGTGGGTGGGGGGGCTTCCATCTTTTTCACATTGTCTCGAGGTACTCAACTTCAGCAGCGTATTCCTCCAAAACTATGATACTTTGATCAAAACTGATTTCACAGTTCGAATGGGTATTGAATTTTAAACTTGTTAAGCATTTTGGAATTTTCAAAATTTGAAAGTTCAAATTTCAAAATAGCGCTGTAAGTGGGAGCTACCATTTAAAATTCTGAAAAAATTTCCATAGATGTACCTTTTGATGATTTTTCGAAATATTCAAGTTTCAAGATGGGATCTCTTGATAGAGAGGGAGCACCCCCAACCCCAATTTTGGGCAAAACTTTCAAAAAAAAATCTGGGGCATATGATATATCGAATTGTGTATGTTCTTGGTGACGCTGAACACGAATATGACGTTAGATTTTTGATTGGACCCCATCCACATCCCCAAGCACCTCCCCAAAGGGGGTAAAAGTTCAAAATATGTTTTTTTTCGTGCGACACATCGAATAGTATGTTTTTGGTGATGCTGAACACGAATATGACGTTAGATTTTTGATTGGACTCATCCATGGCCCTCAGCACACCCCCAAGGGGGGTAACCTGGAAAAAAATGGTTTCAATCGTGTGACACATGAAATAGTATGTTTTCGATAGCCTTAGTTTTTCAAATTGACCTCACCCATGGCTCCCAGAACCTCCCCCAATTGGTAAAAGTCAAAAAAAATTCTTAGAGGCCGTGAATGGGGTCTAACAAAAAATCTGACGTCATATTCGTGTTCAGCGTCACCAAAAACATACTATTTGATATGTCGCTCGAAAAAAACTCTATTTTGAACTTTTACCACATTTGGGGAGGTGCTGGGGCCGTGGATGGGGTCTAATCAAAAATCTAACATTATATTCGTGTTCAGCGTTACCAAAAACATACACAATTCGATATATCATATGCCCCAGATTTTTTTTTGAAAGTTTTTCCCAAAATTGTGGGTGGGGTTGCTCCCCTTCTATCAAGAGATCCCATCTTGAATCTTGAATACTTTCAAAAATCATCAAAAGGTACATCTATGGAAATTTTTTCAGAATTTTAAATGGCAGCTCCCACTTACAGCGCTATTTTGAAATTTCAAAATGCGTAACAAGTTCAAAATTTAATACCCTTTCGAACTATGAAATCAGTTTTGATCAAAGTATCATAGTTTTGGCGGAATGCGCTGCTGAAGTTGAGTACATACCTCGAGACAATGTGAAAATAATGGAAGCCCCTCCACCCACCCCCTGAGGGGGCTGCGACCAAACTGATTGCGGGTTCCTTACTTACTGGGTAGGTACTGGGTAGATATTTAAAAAAAATGAGCGAAATCGAAAAACATGACTTTCAAAATCGCATTTTTTTGGTCGAATTGACATGGAATGACCCTCCACAAACTTCAGTGGTACCTAAGTAATTAAGTATGTACATGTAGCAGTCGCCACGAGGAACAAAAAAGTCACTAACGTACGCATAGGACCGAACGATTCATGGGAGCGAGTTGGGATCGTTAGAAGTGTACCACTTCCTTAATTCCCTCACGAATTATTTTTTTCTTAATAAAATAACATTTTGAGGGAATATGTTGAGGGAGAGGTACTGCAGCGTGTACATACAATTTCAGCAAAATTTGGAATGCAAGTACGTTGGGACTTTGATGCATGCCAAAAATTAATCGGATCCGGTCCATACAATGTTTTACGGAGTTGAAAGAGTTGGATTTTGTTTTCTCCATTGGATAGTTCAACTCTTTTTGCTGAGTATAGTGTTATATGGACCGGATGCGGCTGATTTTTGGCATGCATGTTACTAAAGTCCTAACATATATGCTAAAAAAAAAATATGGGCCAGACCCGCCTCATACAGCGCTTTACACAGCAAAAAGAGTTGAACTTTCCAAGGTAAAAGTGAATAAAATTGCTGTTGAATGTGTTCTTTTCGACAGATTTCGCCTAAATGTAGAGTATTAATACAGTATATACTTCCTCCTCTACATATTCACCAAAAAATTTATTTTTTCAAAGAAAAAATAAATAATTTAAAGTTAAGGAAGTGGTACACTTTTGAACGATCCTAGCTCGCTCCCATGAATCATTCGGCCCTACATGTACGTTCCTTTTTGATCAAACCAAGATTAATCAAACTGTACATAGGTGGAAATCCATGTGGGGTGACTCGGCACACGAATTCATTCTACTGTTCAGAAAAATAGAATTTGCCAATAAAATGTTAGTTTTTCGAGAATAACTCAAAATATGTACAGTACAGGAAGAAAGAAGTCGTTTGTAAGTCGTTGGGAATTTTATTCTCTACAACTTTGGTTCTATATACATTAGTTTCTGCTTCAGATTTTACTAACAGATTACTCAGGATGTGCGACTTATTGGTAATCAGTCCAGCTACGTGCTCCTTCCTGAATATCTGCAGCATCGATCTTTTCATCAAATGTTACATGGTTCTTATTTTTGTTCTAGTTCTTTTGATAAAATTCAACCGCCAATATTGCCTTTTTACGTTACCGTTCTGACTTTTCTTTGTTTTATACTTGACTAGGTATTCAAAAATGGCGATCTTAAAGATGAATACCAGCACATTGGTACGTAGAGAAATCGAACAAAAAAGGGTCTCCCATCCTTCAAAACGACTAATCTTCACAGACAATTGAAAATTCTACAATAAGATCATTTCCGCAAAATCTTCTCGCCTTTTTTAACCATAAAAAAGATTGAAACACAAACAATAGGTATCAACAAAAGAATTTCTTATCATAAATGAATACGTGTGTTTGACTATAGGTATAGGTACCATAAACAATAACTAGTACATATGTACCTACCGACATATATAGCCCAAATACGAAAAAAAAAGGAACCTCTACCTTGGTAAGCATATCTATCACTCACAATGATGCTAGATTTGTAACTAAATATGAGGTTGATGTTGATACGGTTCGATTCAGTATAGACCCATTAAGTACTGATAGGTGATAACTCAGCGTGTGAATATTAATGTAAAAGCCTTTCCATGATTTTTTACATTCTGCTAATAACGCCGTAGGCTTGTGATACTCTTTCATGTGAAAATCGTTTAACTAAGTACAGAAAGCAAAATGATATTCCGTAAGATTTTGATTGTAAACGTATTACAAATAGTTGTGGCATCGTCGTTCATAAATGAAAATAATGGTGGTAAGTGAATTTTAAAAATCAAATACCTACATATAATATGTATTTGTTAAATGTACCTACCCATTATTTCCTAGCTAGTATCTCTTATTACTACCAGAAAATGAACGTAAGCAAATTCGCTAAATTTTTCAGTAACTTTTATGTAACTTTTTTTTCTCTGTGTGCCTATATGTTGTGTTCCAATATTTCTTCATTCATGGTATGCCTAAGCTGTAGGTAGTCGAGTCTGAAAAATTCGCCAGCCCAGCCTGCGATTTAATTGAAAAAAAAAAACATAATAGGTACATTTTTAACCCTCTCGTACTCGGAATTCTATGCACATAGGTTCATTTGTTGGATTTTTGGCGAATTTTTTTAAAATTCTAAAAAACAGTTACACCGAATTTTCAGGTTCTCCATTACATTTTTGTATTTCAAACGAATCAAACAAGCTAAACCGTTGCGAAAATGAGCTTTATTTCAACCCTTCTGATTCGAAAATAACCACTGGGAATCTCCAACGAGTTTTCAATTAGTTTCACTGAGATTTTAAATATGGTTAAGTATATGGAATTTTACAAAATTACAGTAAAGACACCTTGGGGTCATTTCACGTCAATTGGACCACGAAGTGGTAGGGGGGGTTCGGCGATTTTTTTGAAATTTTTCCTGTGGAAAGACCTACCGAAGGGATGCCCGATGGCGCAAATCGCAGCCCTCTAGCCTATTTTTAAAGGCGGCCAGGGGATGTCAAAGTTTTCAGTGAACCAAAAATATCATCCATTTCAGCAGTGGATTACTCGGTAATCGCGATACCTACCAAAATGAAACTTTTCCCCATAGTTAGGGGTTTTGAAAAGCTTTTTGATGATATCATAAAAATCAGTGTTGCCACTTTTTTTGGTACAAAACATTAGCTCAAAAAGTTTCGAAACGTAGTTTTCATATCGTTCCGACTCTCAAAAATTCTGAAAAAAATATATTATGGACAACTTTTCATGTTGAACAACATATTAAAAAATTGGGATTGGAACTTGTCGCAAAGTCGATTTAATGAAATTGAAAGTTTGCAAAAAAATGCATTTTTTGATGTAAAACATGAAAAAAAGTTTCGATAGGTAAAATTCACCCATTTGACCCCTATTTTTACGTATCTGTTGAAAAAGTTGGAAAACTCCTTTCACTGGATGAAATGAACTCCTCACAAACAAAATCAAAATTCGAAAAGATTCAAAAAAATGAACGAATTTTTATTTGTTTGTTGTGAGTGTAATAATTTTTATCAACTTTTTCACGAAAATACGTCAGAAAGAAGTCAAAATAAGACAACTGAATTTTGGGCATAGGTGAATAAGATGGGCGAATCGGCCCCCGGCACATTCAGTGATGAAATTTCGGTGGTAGGTAGATACCATCAAAATTCTTTAATCCGCCAAGTTACAGACCTGTATCGTGAGTGGCTCGTGAGTAATGGGTTAATTACTCAAATCGGCCTCAGACCTTTTTCTCCAGATTGGCTCGACCGATTTTTTTCAAACCTGGACCAATGTGTAGCTACATATATACGAGGAGCTTCCATGAAAAAATTTTGAGCTTCCCCCCACAGTTCCCCCCCCCCCCCCCAATACTCGACTCAAAATTTGAGTGCCCTCCTTACCTATGAAGCACACTCGGCACAATCATGGCAATATGGGTGTCATTATCATATGATTCGAACCTCCTGAGCACGAATATGGTGTCAATTCTTCGATCAGAGGACCCCAAAGTCAATTGAGCCTCAGATTGGACACTGTAGCCTCTCTCTTCTCTTATTTTTTGGGGTGTGGAACTTTTTTGCAAACTGCAAAGTGTACCTACATCATTTTCAGACAAATAAAACCTGCTGAAAACGAATATGAGAGGCGTTTCGCGATATAGGCCCTTGTAAATCGATGTTTTTTTTTTAATTTCCGATTCCGACCCACTTTTTCACGAGAAATCGAATGGTACAATCAGATTTCGCCTATCTCATCAACTTCTCGTTTTGAAAATTATTTGAACATGAATACTCAATAACTCACATTTTTGGGAAATCAAAAACAATGTTTTTGTTTGTTTTTGATTTAAAAAAAAAAAAATGTTGATGGAAAAATTATTTTATTGTTGTTACACCTATGTAAAATTTCATGGCGAATCCGAATTTCTCGGTATTTTTTGCGGGGTAGTCTGTAACGTTGTGTAAATTCGGCTGTTCACTACAAAGGTCCCTTTTCTAAAAAAAAAATCACGAATATCAGGCGATGATGAACGAATTTCGTCAAAATTTCCCATCAAATCTATGCGCAAGACAATACTGCACCCGAAATTCGAAAAAAAAATCGAAAAAATCGAAGCGATTCGATGTTTTCTCTCTCCCAAAAAAATCGAAATATCACCACAAGGGACCTTATCGCAAAACCCCTGTCATATGATGTCTTATCTTATCTTTTAATTAGAGTGCCCTCAATTTCACATTGGGAGGATCCATGCTTCAGAATGCAATATTTCAAAATCATTCTTTGAACGAAAAAAATCCAATTTCTAGTATAAACAAAAAGACATGTTACCTACCTTACTCGTACCAATGAGCAGAAAAATAAATATCTAAAGATATGATGTACAAGGATGTCATCGGTTATCACTCAATAATGGAATAACGAGTGTGACTGTGATTCATTTTTGAAGTAAGCTTTGCCCCACAGTTCATATAAAATTCATTAAACAATATTACAAATATTAAGAGCGTTAGGGCGCCAATTCTCAAGTTCAGCAGGTTTTATTCGTCTGGAAACAATACGCACATTTTCTAGAAACTTGCGGATACAAAAAAAAAATGGATGGGAGGGGGAATAGTGACCCAACCCCAGACTGAATTCTTTTGGGGGTCTCCAATCAGATATTAGATGTGATATTCGTGTTCAGCAGGTTTGAATCTGAACGGATGTCCACTTTGCCTAAAAAGTTCCGGATCCCAAAAAATAAGAGAAGAGAGAGGCTACAGTGCCCAATCTGAGGCTCAATTGACTTTGGGGTCCTCTGATCGAAGAATTGACACCATAAATTCGTGTTCAGGAGGTTCGAATCATATGGTAATGACACCCATATTGCCATGATTATTTTGAACCTCGAAAAAGAGGGAAGAGGGGGAGGGTCACAGCAGATCAATCGAGGGTCCAATTGATTTATTACATGCTTATTAGCAATAATTTTTTTTTGTGTCTCGAAAAAGTAAGTATCTGTTGAATAGTTAACTTTCAGCTTCTCAGTTGCGTTGACGATTATTGGGTTTTTTGGATTTTTTTGCTCATTATGACTGGTTCCCCCCTCGTTTTTGACCATGGCCCCAATGAGATACACTTCTGAAAAAATATGTTACTCTTGAGTCAATAAGGTATTTAAAAACGTGAATTAAACAATTGTGCCGAGTGTGCTTCATAGGTAAGGAGGGCACTCAAATTTTGAGTCGAATATTTGAGGGGGGAAAATTGTGGGAGGAAGCTCAAAATTTTTTCATGGAAGCTCCTTATGTAAGTATAGCTACACATTAGTCCAGGTTTGTAAAAAATCGGTCGAGCCAATCTGGGGGAAAAGGTCTGAGGCCGTTTTGAGTACAAATAATTAGCCCATTACTCAAGAGTCACTCAAGATACAGGTCTGTAACTTGGCGGATTAAAGTATCTTGATGGTGCCTACCTACCACCAAAATTTCATCGCTGAATGTGCCGGGGGCCGATTCGCCCATCTTACTCACCTATATGCCCTTTTCAAATTGGGATTTCATGACTCTTTTTCGATTCGAACGCGCTCAGCTCCCCCCGCCCCACAATAGTGTCCTGTAAAATGGCTAAGAAAACCAATACATACTCGTAATTGAAAATAACGTGTGATACATCATTTTGTAGGTAAGTATATTAGTTTTCGAGGACGCTGAGATATTTCTTAGGTATAAATCTTCAAGGCCCACTCGAGCATCATTTTTGAAAAAAATTAGATAAAAAACTGTGGCCTGCTATAATATCAATTCTGTTAATTCTCACCGATTCGAAGCCACTCACCGAGTATGAAATTTGTTTACGTACTTTCTTTTGAATTTTTAAATCTCAAGTGTTTTCCAGGCCCTCATTCTAAATTTTTTTTCAAAGAAAATCAACTTTAGGCAGCTTGTGCATCGTCAAATTTAACAAATATTTTATTTTTTTAGGCAATGAAACTCGAAAAAATATGTATTTCCTCAATGAATTGCCATCCATAGTGAAAAAATATGAAGGCGAATCATTTCTTCTAAACTGCTCGGCCGCAGGTATATATATTTAATATCTATTTGTTACCTACATTTTTATTAATATTAAATTTATTTTTAAAGATACGTACTTATATTGTTTTCTTTTTTCCCCACATTAGGCGATCCAAAATATACCATGTGGAACGTGGACAATGTAAAAATTAATAATAAATTTCCGAAACAAGACTCAATTATCCTGATAAATGAATTCGTAATGGAACTGAAATCTCTAAAAAAACCCCATATAGTAGTGACATGTACCGTTGTATACGAAGGGATGAAGACCATCGACTCCGTTTTTAGTTTATTCGTAATAGGTAAGTCGACTTTTTATTGTAATCTGTGGTGATTCCCATGTTAAAATTTTGCTAAAAAGTATTTTTATTTCCTGTTTCAGAGAGAGAACCGATAATACAGCTCCCAACTGGTTCACAATGGGCAATTTTCGTCATCATAGTTTTTGCAGTAATGGCATATATTTACTACTTCAAAAAGTAAGCTGACATTTAAATTTAACCCCATTCATTAGAAAAAATTCTTGGAAAACATTAACTAATCCGTACATAATTTTTTCAGACCCACAGTATTGTACCACCGACAAGTTCGGGTTGTCGAGGTAGAGGCTTCAGGAAATGGAGGCACGGATCGGCCGGTAAACACAGATCATTTGCCATATTAAAATCTTATGTAAATGTTATCTTATTTGTATTAATTTGTATGTTTTTTATTTTTATAGAAAAACGTAATAGTAGATATAGAGAGGTGCCCAGATTCCAACAACCTGGTATGTGGACGTGTTGAAAGATTCGAATACAAAATGCCTCCGCCTGATAAGTATGAACTCCCACGCAAAAATATCAAAATTATCGATGACGCTGGGGCAGGTCATTTCGGCAAGGTGTACAAATGCAGAGCCAAACGCTTACCAGGATCAACCGAAAAATACACGACCGTCGCGGCTAAAACATTAAAAGGTACCTAACAAATTCTATTCACGTTTATGATGTAATGTTTCATTAGAATAGACCTCGAAAAAAAGTATCACTGATTTGAACCAAATTTACAAAGCTAGATATTAGATAGGTACCTTTTGAGTTGAAAACCCATCGAAAAAAATTTCGACCTTTAAAATAAAAGAAGAGTGGAGCTATTGGGTCTCAAATTTGGGTCACTTAAAAAAAAACGTGTTTTTTCACATATACCTACAAATAAATACCCATTGACCGCGGGTTGAACGATTCAAGTTTTTACATCCCCCTGAACCACAGCTGGCTCGATTCGAGACTACTTACAGAACTCAACAGGGAGCTAAAAGTTGAAAAATCGAAAATTTTAAGGTTTTTCGTTTCTTAAAACCACAAAATGTCTCGTACTAAGTTTTTTTTTTTTTGGTTGAAAAATGTCGAAAATGAGCTCTTTTTACGATCGCAGTGTACAAACATGTCGATTTTTGGATTGGAAGCTCGCATTCCAATCTTAATGTACTCATTTCATGAAGTCAAATCCTGCGATTTCGTTCGAATATTTTTCACGAGTTCTCTTCAGCAGATTAGTGTAGTGAAATGATCGTCATTTTTACAAAGAGGTGGGGACGTGCTGTGTAACTTTTATGTATTTTCAAACGTGTGCGAAATTATCAAAATTTGAAAATGGTAGTGTACTTGGAGGCGAGCAGATTTTTCAAAAAATTTCATTCGACACGTGAGGCAGAAAAAAAAGCTAAAAAAATGTATTAAATCGAATTAAACATGTTCAAAAACTTTTGCATTGCGTATTACATATTGAAAACGTGTTGGAATGATGTAAAAACTGTCAGAAAAGCAATAAAATTATTGAAAATTATACCAAAAACTGCCAACATTTCTTGGAAAACTGCTCAAAATGCATAAATACTCTGTTGAAAGTGAAACCCCTTCGAAAGTAATTTTCAAAAACACTCAAAAACACATTAACATGACTGAAAATTACCACCGGTTCTTTCTCATCGAAATAACCAGAAAATGACGTTTTTGTCAAAATTGCAAAAAAAAACTCTCCCTTTGGACAAATAATTTCCAGAAAAATCTTGTTTTTTTGATCGCAAAAAACAATTTTTCTTTTTGACAAAATTGCAAACAAAAATCATGTTTTTTAAAATCAAAATTATCAAGAAGTCTTACTTTCTTGTCAAAATTCAAACTTTTGTCGAAATTGTCAAAAAAAACTAGTTCTTCTAAGTAGCTGAAATCGCCAGAAAGTTTTGTTATTGCCAAGATTGTAGAAAAACACTTTATTTTTCAGTCAAAATTCGCAGAAATTCTCGCTTATTTGTGATAAAAAAATTTACCATTTTGTGCCATAATTGCAAAAAAAAAATCAGTGTTCTCTTATCCAAAGTACCAAAAAATTGTACTTTTTTTTATCAAACTCAGAATTACGAAATTATTTTTTATAAAAATTTCCAACAACTTTGTTTCTTTGCAAAATTACAGAAAAATTTGTTTTTGATAAAAATATCCAAACAGTCTTTTGTTAAAAAATTCCAAAAAGAAATCAGTTTTTACCAAAACAATCAAAAAACTCTAGGTACCTTAAGTATTCATCAAAATTGCTGAAAATCTTACTTTTTTGTACGAACTGTAAAAATGCCCCATTTTCATCAAAAATTGTCACAACAAAAAATTTAAATGGCTAGAATGTCATTGTTTTGCCAAAATTGCTGAGCTATTTCTTTTTAGTCAAAAATATTAAAAGGCTATAGGTGGATAAGTATGTCGAATTTTCCCCCGAGAGCTTCAGGGTTGATATTTGCATGGAAGGTGGGTACCCTTGAGCACCTTCCGTCACGAAAGTTTCAGACCTCCAACCCCCCCCCCCGTTTTTGAGAAACCCCCTTTTTTCTGAAATTACAATAAACATTTTTTTCTCAGTCCCATGTGAACCGATTTTTTCAATTTTTTGGTATGTTGTAAACATCCATAAGAGGTATCCCCACAAAAATTTTCACCCCCTCCCCCATATTTGCCCCCCCAAAATGACGTTTTTTAGCTTTGTTTTCCCGTTTTAGCAATGATCATGATTCTGCACAAAAATGGGAATAGCATTTTTAAATGTGTTTTCGATCCCCAAAAGACATATATTTTTTTCGAAAAAAAATTTTTGGTGGGTCGTGGTCAAAAATTGAAAAAACTAACAGAGGGGGTAAAAATGAATTCTGGTGTAAATTATTGTTTTTGGTAAACGAGGCGTCGTTTCCATATGAATCGAACCCCCCGAACACGAATATGACGTCCAATTTAGTGCTACCCTCAACCACACCCCTCCAGTGCCTCTGCCTCCACCTCAATTTTTACTATTATATTAAAAATTGAGCTATATAATAATATTGGTGTCGTTCTCATATGAATCAAACACCCCGAACACAAATATGAAGACAAATATTATGCTATCTTCATCCACACCCCTCAGGTGCCTCTGCCCCCAACTAAATTTTTACTATTATACTAAAAATTGAGCTATAATTATAATAATATTGGTGTCGTTCATCTCATATGAATCAAACACCCCGAACACGAATATGAAGTCAAATTTTATGCTATCCTCATCCACACCCCTCAGGTGCCTCTGCCCCAACTAAATTTTTACTAAGTATACTAAAAGTTGAGCCATTTTCATAATATTAGTGTCGTTTTTATATGAATCAAACACCCTGAACACGAGTATGGTGTCCAATTTAATGCTACCCTCAACCACATCCCTCCAGTGCCTCTGCCCCCACCTCAATTTTTACTATTATACTAAAAATTGAGCTACATAATAATATTGGTGTCGATTTTATATAAATCAAACACCCCCAATACGAATATGAAGTCCAATTTAGGTCTACCCGCATCTATTCCCTTCCAGGCTACAGCCAGCTCCTCGAGAATGTTAAAGTTTGACCCTTGCTATGTCGTTGAGTTTTCAACCTTCGCGAAACATACCTTTAATAGTAATTGATTTGATTAGAAGTAATTATTGGTCGAGTATTGATCGGAGTTAGATACAAAATTTATTGCTTAGGTGGGGGCAGAGGCACTGTAGGGGTGTGAATGAGGGTAGCGTAAAATTGGATGTCATATTCGTGTTCGGAGGGTTTGATTCATATGGAAACGACACCAACATTATGAAAATATCGAAACTTTTAAAATAGTTTAAATTGAAGTGGGGACAGAGGCACTGGAGGGGTGTGGATGAAGGTAGAGCTAAATTGGACGTCTTATCGTGTTCGGGATGTTTGATTCATATGAAAACGACACTAATTTTATGAAAATAGCTCAACTTTTAGTATAGTAAAAATTTAGTTGGGGGCAGAGGCACCTGAGGGGTGTGGATGAGGATAGCATAAAATTTGACTTCATATTTGTGTTCGGGGTGTTTGATTCATATGAGAACGACACCAATATTATTATATAGCTCAATTTTTAATATAATAGTAAAAATTGAGGTGGAGGCAGAGGCACTGGAGGGGTGTGGTTGAGGGTAGCACTAAATTGGACGTCATATTCGTGTTCGGGGGGTTCGATTCATATGGAAACGACACCTCGTTTACCAAAAACAATAATTTACACCAGAATTCATTTTTACCCCCTCTGTTAGTTTTTTCAATTTTTGACCACGACCCACCAAAAATTTTTTTTCGAAAAAAATATATGTCTTTTGGGGGTCGAAAACACATTTAAAAATGCTATTCCCATTTTTGTGCAGAATCATGATCATTGCTAAAACGGGAAAACAAAGCTAAAAAACGTCATTTTGGGGGGGCAAATATGGGGGAGGGGGTGAAAATTTTTGTGGGGATACCTCTTATGGATGTTTACAACATACCAAAAAATTGAAAAAATCGGTTCACATGGGGCTGAGAAAATTTTTTTTATTGTAATTTCAGAAAAAAGGGGGTTTCTCAAAAACGGGGGGGGGGGTTGGAGGTCTGAAACTTTCGTGACGGAAGGTGCTCAAGGGTACCCACCTTCCATGCAAATATCAACCCTGAAGCTCTCGGGGGCAAATTCGACATACTTATCCACCTATAGCCTGGAATTCTTTTTGGCGAAAAATTAAAATCTCACCCTTTCTGTCCATATTAAAAACCCCACTTTTTTGTAAATTTGAAAAAAACTCGGTTTTTGTCAAAATTTTCAAAAAAATTCATGAAAAATCGCCAGAACGTCACATTTTTTTGACCAAAATTGCAGTGAAATCCGTTTTTTTTTTGGTCAAAATTTCTAAAAGCGTACCCAAAAATCTCAGTTTTTTTGCTTAAATCGTATGCGAAAAGAACTCAAAGCCCGTTTATAACCTATATTGCTACAAAGTTAAGTTTTTTCTCCAAAGTTGCTATAAAAACATTTTTTAGTTTAAAATTAATATTTCTAAAAAATCTTGTGTATTTTTCTGTTCAAAAAACAGTTCATTTTCAAAATTGCAAAAAGATTAGTTTTGGGTAAATCAAAATAACCAAAAAATCTAGGTATACTCGTACCTGTTTGGAAGAATTGCAAAAAATCTTACTTTTTTTGGAATTCTTCCAAACAGGTATACCTAGATTTTTTGGTAAATTTTGATTTACCCAAAACTAATCTTTTTGCAATAATTGCAAAAAAATTTACTCTTTTCCAAATTGTCAAAAAATCGTACTTTTTTATAAAAATTGTAAAAAAGACACATTTTTGTCAGAACCACCTGTTATTTTTTTTTCATAATTTGCCCCAGAATACAATTCTTGATATGAAAGAAGTGGAGGGAGGGAAGTAAAAATCACAATCTCCGAAATGGGACTTTCTTGCACGTTTTGCCGAATGGACTTTTTCTCTCAAATTCGCCACTGAACATTGCATCAAACGAATATTCATGTGGATTTCTAAAGAAACATCTGAAAATGCAGATGAAACGAAAAATCAATAATGTTTTTTTTTTTGGCCTCCCAAAGAAACAGCTTTTCATTTCCTTTCTTGACGACTTCAACTGCTCGTGAAGAAAAATTTTCATGACATACTTCAGACTTTTCCATTGCCAAGTCTGATTTTTTCCCCAAGAATATTATGGTACCCAACAGTCTTGCTTTTTGCCAGAAATTGCCAACAAATAAATCAACAATTTTTTTCACATTTTGCAAAATGACTAAAAATTGTAGTTTTCTGTAAAAAAATTCCAAAAAAGGCCAACTTTTTCCAAAATTTGTTCCAAAAATCTCGGTTTTTGTCAGAAATATCCCAATAGCGTTTCCTTTTGATAAATTGTCAGTCTCATTTTTTGTCCAAAATTACCTCGTATTGTCAGGAAAAATTCTCAATTTTTTATCAAAAATTGCCCCCAACTTTTTGAAATTGAAAAGAACCAGGTGAAATGTTTCGTCATTTTTTTGGTCATTTTACTAAAATGCTTTATTCTCGTTTTGTAACTTTTTTGGTTACTTTTTCTAACTTTTATGATTCAGTATTAAAATTTTTTTTTTTTTTTTTTTAGAAAAAATTAAGAATGAGCCTTGTAAATTTCTCATATTATGTTAGACTTACAAGCATTATAAAAACGTCAATAAATTTCTTATGAGACTGAGGGTGGTTACTAACTAGCAAACATTTTTTTCAATTGTGGACCAAGTTAGTAAATCGAAAGAGCATGCAAAAATACGAGTAGGTACATCACGAGTCAAAATCTCCGGTACTGAAACACATTTTTCATTTTTTTTTTGTCAACTTTCAAAAATCAACCCAAATGTGTGAAAAAAATTGAAATATTTCTAGAACAACTGAATAACTTACAATATTAAGATTTCATTTTTTCCAAAAAATTGGCCAAAAGTCTCATTTTTAATCTGAAGTTGCCAAAAAGCCCTGCTTTTGCTGTGAAATAACGAGAATTTCAATTTTTTTCAAAAAATGCTAGAAATGTACTCTCTTTTCTTGAAAAATCTCCAACCACACGTTTCATATATCATCTCATGATTTTCAGATGGATACGGAGACAAAGAACTCAAGACCTTTGTAATGGAACTTCACGTCTTAAAGACACTGAAGCAACATACAAATGTTTTGAAATTCTTAGGGTGCTGCTCACAAGCAGGTGACCTTTTACTAATTACCGAATTCGTCTCACAAGGCGATTTACTGAATTACGTAAAAAGTCATCAGCTGGAGCAACACCTGATACCAGTTTACATGAAGCAAGTCGTTCATGGAATGCAGTTTCTTCATGTAAATGGGGTAAGTAATCAGTTGAAACAGGTACCTAAATGGAAAGGTGTTCCAAAAAAAAAAAAAAAATACCAAATTGAAATTATACTAATTCAAATACATATTATCTGATTTTCAGTTAGTACATCGTGATTTAGCCGCAAGGAACGTCCTCGTTGATGGAGAAGAAGGAAATCTGACGATGAAGATTTCTGATTTTGGATCAACGAGGGCGTTTGACCAGGGTCGCAGTTACATCTGGACAACAGCCACTGTATTGAACTTCAGATGGATGGCTCCAGAAACAGAGAGAACCAAAATATTTTCTGCAGCATCCGACTTGTAAGTGTATTTCAGATATAATACCTACTTAATATTACATACCTTTTATTAATCTTAAAACTAACAAATGTTTGCCTATTTGTTTCAGGTGGTCCTTCGGAGTTCTGCTTTGGGAAGTTATGTCGATGGGAAAGGTACCCTTCTCTGACATAACTGACCGACCAGAGCTCCTAGAGATTTTAGAGAAGCACTTTTTCATGGAGAAACCCGAAAATTGTCCGGATCGAATGTAAGATTTAGCAATAATGCAATATGTATTTATAATTTAAGTATTTCAATATTTTCATACATATTTTATCTTTTTTCACAGATATGATATTATGGTAGGATGCTGGCAGCTGGACCCAGCTTCAAGATTAAAATCTGAACGTGTCTTGACCATGCTACAAGAAATCATGGATGAAGAGGTAGGGACATTTTAAAGCACTTACTTAAGTGAATTTCAAAGTTTCATTTAATGAAATCTGTACTTTATATTTTTTTCAGAATGCGGATGCCCCATGAGGATAAGTACATAAATGCTGGCCTCATTTGATCAAACTCACACAATGCGAAGACTTACATCAAATGATGAAACTCTGTCTCAATAACGAAGATGAAATCGCCCAATTCATAGATAACAACTTGGCAGATAGTGATCTTGTACGTAACGTGTGTGTCAAACTACTAAAAGAAGGCCTATTCAACCTGTTGAACGACTTGATAGATCTTTGTTACCGTAAAACGCAAAAAGGTATGAATTTCAACTTTCAAGCAACAACTGCTGCGGACAACTCTTTATCTTGAAGATTCATCTTACGGAGTTGCCTTTTTTGGTATTATACTCGTAAAAAAGATGTAAGAGGACTCGAAGAATTGACCACTTTTATCGACAGCGCTTTCAAAAGCATTGATCTCTCAGCCGCATTTAAAAACGAAATAATGTCTTCACATTTAATTCAAGAAAATCTACCATGCAGCGCTCGCTGGTCATCTGCTATCATAGATACGTTTATAGAATTAGTCGAAACTTTTGTTATGTCAAAACAAAATCTAACAGATATCAAAGCGCTCATGATTCGTCGTTTGGTTGCTGACCTGCGTTGTGCAAGACCTTCTCTCAACTGTCTTTTGCTATGGTGTTTAGGAAATGAGAAAGAAGTTGCAGAATTCAACATTATCTAACCTGAGGAATATGTTTGTCTGGAAGAAATTCAGATCTTGTAGCTATTTTCAACAATTCTGCATGGGTTGACAGGTTATTCGTTCTGTGAAAGTTAAACAGATTTGTGAAATTTCGAAAAATTCAGTCTTTAAAGCACTTTCTGTTCTTTTGCGAATTTATCTGCCATACTTTGATATTTTCATCGAGTAAAAATGTCAATTTTGGACTTTCCCTCTTTCAGGTTGATTTAGTTGTATGTTGTATGAGTACATCAACTTAGATAGGTGATTACTGATTACCAAATATGTAAGATGTAAAATCTACATAGGTACTTTTACATTCACTTGACTTGACCCAACAATCGTACCCTTTGGCTGAAAAATAAAGAATTATTTGAACTTTTTTGAAGCGATTTTCATTAATCAGGTAATAGTCGGGGAGCCCACTTAAGGATGAATTGCAACCCCCAATCGCAGATTTTGCGTTCCAACAAAGGATTTGCACAAAATTTTTCAAACTGTACCTAAGTAGATCAAAACATCAAGCAAAAATTTATCACCTGAAAAAATTTCAAGTGCTAAAGTGCCTTTCTCGATTTTTGGTGAATTTTTGAAAATCAACTTTAGGCCAAAAATGAGGGAAAAAATCAAAATGTTACCAAATTGACCAAGAAAGCTGAAATTTGAGGTACACCCTATTTTCGACATGCCAAATCGATTGGAAACTGTTTCAAACCGTTTTGAGCAGTTCTGGAGCTTCCAGTAGATTTTTGAAACTCGAAATTCCCACAAAATGTCACCAAAATGAAGTTGGAAAGCTGAAATTTATTCTGCAAACTAATTTCAATACGCTACGAAGTCAACTGCAGGGGGATTTCAAGTCGTTTTGGAGCCTCCAGCGATTTTTTGAAAATTACTGGAGCCTCCAATAGATTTTTGAAACTTTAAATTTTCACAAAATTTGATCAAATTGAGATGGAAAGCTGAAATTTACTCTACACTCCAATTTTAACACCCTCTGAAGACAACTTCATGTGGGTTCAAATCATTTTGGAGCCTCCAACCACTTTTTGAAAATCACTGGAGCCTCCAGTAGATTTTTGAAACTTGAAATTTCCGCAACATTTTACCAAATGAAGTTGGCAAGCTAAAATTTACTTTTCAAACTAATTTCAATACGATATGAAGTCGACTGCATGATGGTTTCGAATAGTTTTAAATGGTTTTGAAGCTTAAATTCCAGCTACTTCTTGGAAATTTCAATTTTCCAAAAAACACCATACGATCTCTCAAAAAGTGGCTGGAGGCTCCAAAACGACTTGAAATCCACCAGCAGACGACTTCGTAGCGTACCTATTAAAATTAGTTTGCAGAATGAATTTTGACTTTCCATCTCCGTTTGATGAAATTTTTAGGAAATTTAAAGTTTCAAAAATCTACTGGAGGCTCCAGTAATTTTCTAAAAAATCGCAGGATGCTCCAAAATGACTTGAAATCTCTCTGCAGTTGACTTCGTAGCGTATTGAAATTAGTTTACAACATAAATTTCAGCTTTCCAACTCCATTTTGGTAAAATTTTGTGGGAATTTCGAGCTTCAAAAATCTGCTGGAGGCTCCAGAACTGCTCAAAACGGTTTGAAACAGTTTCCAATCGATTTGGCATGTCGAAAATAGGGTGTATCCCAAATTTCAGCTTTCTTGATCAATTTGGTAAAATTTTGATTTTTTTCCTCATTTTTGGCCTGAATTTGATTTTCAAAAATTCACCAAAAATTTAAAAACGCACTTTAACACTCGAAATTTTGACAGGTGATAAATTTTTGCTTGATCTTTCAATCTACTTTTGTACAGTTTGAAAAATTTTGTGCTAGTCCTATGTTGGAACGCAAAATCTGCGATTTCGGCTGACCTGTCAATCAAAATGGCCGCCATTTTGTATGTAAGGCCGCCTTTTTTTTGAGTACAAGGGCTAGAAATGTTCCTTAGGACTCTCCTTTTAAGAAGTGATTGGACCCCATCCACGGGCCCCAACAGTTTTTTTGGGCTTTTACCTATTGGAGGAGGTTCTGGGGGCCATGGGTGAAGTCGATTCGAAAAACTAAGGCAATATTCGTGTTCAGCGATATCGAAAACATACTATTTCATGTGTCACACGAATGTAACCATTTTGAAGAGGGGGGGTCACCCCCTTTGGGGCGGGCTGGAGGCCGTGGATGAGGTCCAATCACAAATTTGACCTCATATTCGTGTTCAGCGTCATCAAAAGCATACTATTCCATGGGTCACACGAACAAAACGCTTTTTTGAACTTTTAGCCCCTTTGGGGAGGTGCTGGGGGCCGTGGATGGGGTCTATCAAAAATCTGACGTCATATTCGTGTTCAGCGTCACCAAAAACATAGAATTCAATATACCACATGCCCCAGATTCTCTTTCGAAAGTTTCGCCCAAAATTGGGGGTGGGGGTGCTCCCTCACCATTGAGAGTTCCATCTCAAAACTTGAATCTTTCGAAAAAGCGTCAAAAAAAGTTCTAAATGCAATGCCCTTCCGAACTGTGAAATCAGTTTTGATCAAAGTATCATAGTTTTGAAGGAATGGGCTGCTGAAGTTGAGTACTTCGAGGCAATGTGAAAATAATGGAAGCCCTCCCCACCCGCCCCCTGAGGGGGCTGGGACCAAACTAATTGCGGGGTTCTTACTTACTGGGTGGTGGGTATATAATATATTGTAAAAAAAATTTGAGCGAAATCGAAAGACATGACTTTCAAAATCGCCTTTTTTCCAAATAATATTCACGTAAATATTTTACTCTCAAGTCATTCTAACATTGTTTTTGGTGCAAATTTCCTAGCATTTTCCCTAACTTTCTTCAGTTTTTACTACTTTTTGGTTATTTCCATTAGGTAATTTTCATGTTTTTTTTATTATCAAGATTCATTTTTTTTTTTTTTTTTGGTTATTTTCAATGATTTTTTTCGGTACCTTACCATTTTTTCAGTTTTTATTCCTCCAAACTGGTGATTTTCGATGATTTAAAAATAAGTACATAATGTATAAGTGGGTACTTTTGTGTTTCGTATCATTTTTAATGTTCTTGTAATGAACTTTTTTATGCTATTTCATTTCAAACTTTCTATTATTTTACTGTGTTTTCTTGAGCTGTATCTTTTATGATCTGTTGTTTTTTTTGTGGTTTTGTGTTTTTTTTTCTTTTTTTTTTTCATTTCAAACTTATTATTCTCACATAAGAGTATTTCTGAATATTTTGTAAAATTACCTATCTGTATTTTCAATTTACTTTTTTCCCCTCCGGCTGTACTATGTTAATATTATACAAATTTATGAATTGTAAATACAGCTAAAGCTGTCTTCCTGTCTACTGCAATAAATGATTTGATTTGAAGATATTTTAGACCTATATCCACCAAAAAGTTGACAGAATTTTTTGAGCCCCAAAAACGCAAACCAACTGAACGTTTTTGATGGTTGGACTGCAGACTATCGTAAGAAAATCGAACTACCAGTTACCATCGATCAGCAGTCGTGAAATTTTCGAATAACACAATCAATAAAAAAAATATTCGCACGATGCACTGCACGATATTTTAGTTCGGTGAATTACTTATTCATCGAATATAGAAATATGAAACTCCCAGGTAGGTACCTCTACCTACCTATAACACTATTTCACGAATAATCTCATTGATCGCAATTACCACACATTCTCGTACTAATTTGTATCAACGCAAAGGTCAATTTGATTTCAGCTTCATCTCGTTTAATCACGGGTGCCTTTTTTTAACGCTAAGGTGATTAAAAATAATACGTAATGAGATAAGATAGCAACGTCTAATTACTCACATCACCAAGCAATGTATCTGTACGCGATGCTCCAACTTGTACGTATCAATGTTTTGCGTGAATTTCCCATACGTAAATAAGTATTCGAACGTATGCACGCAGATCGAGTGTTCGTTCAATAGACGCAGGCAGAAGCAACTAGGCAATAGGTATCACAGTGCAAAGTGTACACAGCAGTCGCGAGTGTTCGGTTCTACTTTGATATGTTGATTTATTTATCTTACCGGTGTTCACTTTCAATATCCAGTTGAAGAATCAAACTAATCTGCAATGGGTTTCGACGAGAAAATACCATTAGTGGGGAAAAGAAGAGACGAATCGGTAAGTAACTAAATTTGCCTAGGTAATTCATCAATTAATTTTTCAAAACGCGTTTATAAATTACATAAAGTAAACGTTGATTTCTTTTCTGTTCGAAGAAGGATTGGAGACGAACATCTTCGATCGTCAGTAAAGGTTTATCAGTAACTTGGACTAATCTAAATGTGGTCGCCGAGCAAAAGAAAAGCAGTCTTTTTAAACAATCCACTTCAACGTTCAAAGAAATCATCCATAATGGTACCTATATTTTTCGATTGTGATTTTATTTATTTCATATTTTCTAAATCGCGTAGCAATCGATTAACTATTTGGCGTTTGGTAACACTACAATGCACATGTTCGTAGGTATAGATAAATCCATCCATTCGAATCAGGTGTTTGGTGGATTAACCAGTTTGTAGTTTACCTTACCGACCAATGTCAAAGATAATTGCAAACGTATTTCGACATTAGGTATATAATTTTTTCTCCCAACCATTACAAATTGTTTTTTTTTTTAACTTTTCTAGTTAACGGAGCAGTCGAAGCTGGAACATTAGTTGCAATTTTAGGAGCTAGGTAACTACATCGAAGACGAAATTTTCTATACTTACCTTACGTAAGGGTAAAATTTGACCACTTACTGTATTTTCATTTTCAATTTTCAGTGGTTCGGGAAAAAGCACTTTGATGACAGTTTTAGCGAATCGAGCTCCAGGTGCGGACCTTCGTGTTATTTCATCTCATTTTCTGAAACAAATAAATAAATTATGTTTTATTACTACGCAGGAGGTTTACATGTAAATGGAGATATTCGAATAGGTCGAAAAAGAATAGGAGGATTTATAAAATATGTATCTGGTTTTGTCTATCAAGATGATCTATTCATTCCAACTCTAACAGTATTCGAACATCTTAATTTTATGGTATGTAAATCCACTCACCTGCCTATGGTAAAAAAAATACGAAATGTTTGTGAGGAAAAAATACTGTACTAATAATTTATTAATTTTTATAGGCCAAATTGCGTTTAGATAAAGATATGGGAGATGAAGCTAGGAAAGATTTAATATACGAAGTGCTAACCGAGCTGGGTTTGATGAAAGTAGCCCATAGTCGAATAGGCAATTCGAAATTTGGAAACGAAAAGGCAAGATTTTATTAGTAATTATTTTTTTTCGATAAAAATTGAACAAGCATGAAAATTTAATCGATATCAATCAACAGATGAATTTATCCGGAGGAGAACGAAAAAGATTATCAGTTGCAACAGAATTGTTGACGGATCCTTCTTTATTATTTTGCGACGAACCTACCACAGGTGAGTAAATTGAAATCCAAAGTATGTACCTACTTGATAGGTACCTACGACTAGTCACATATTCTACTAAGATATGTGATCGTTTTTCAGGTCTTGATTCATTCACAGCTCTAAAAGTAGTCAGTAGTTTGCAGCATTTAGTGAACGAAAGACAGAAAACCATTATTTGTTCGATACACCAACCGAATGATAAAATATTCGCTCTGTTTAACCGAATCATTCTGCTCTCCAAAGGAAAAATGGCTTTCAGTGGAAATTCTGCCGAAGCTCTCGAATTCTTTAAAAGGTAGGTACATATACGTATTAATCTTCAGTTCCACTGATAAAAACGTTGCCAAGAATAGCAAATATACTTCGAGGAGCTGTTTATAAAAATTGTAAGCCCAAAATTGTGTGAATATTTTTGGCATGATTGAAAAAAGTGCCATACGACCGATTGAAATGTGTTAAAATTTAGCAAAAAATTCAAATATTGCAATAAAAATGTTTTTTGAGAATTTCTGAACAATTAAGTGTCCAAAATTAAAATCACGATATTTGGGATTTTTGAAAAAATAGTCTCGACACCAATCAAAATGGGTTGAACTTTCGCTAGAATTTCAAATTCCTACCTATATTGAGACGAAAATCATTTTGAACATTTTTGAAGAATTTCAAGCCCAAATTCGGTCATGATTTTTAGGATTTTTGAAAAAATACTTAAATTCAACTCATCCAAATGGGTTAAAACTTTTCAAAAAATTCAAACAATTTTTTTAAAAATATTTTTTAAAGAAATGATGACATTTTAAAAAACTGTTGAGTCCGAAATATTGGTCTTTATTCTTACTTACAATTTTGTAAAAAGTACTATGCGATCTATAAAAATTGACCATTTTGCAAGAAATTCAAATATTTTAACAAACATTTTTTTTGAGCACTCTTGAAGAATTCTGAGTCCAAAATTGGGTAGTAAAATTTGAGGTTTCTGAAAAAGTATGTAGTTAGGCAGTCTATTAAAGTAGGTTGAAAATACAAGAAATTCAAAAATTTCTATCAACATTTTTTTGAGCAGTTTTTTTAGAAAATTTTAAGAGATGACGACAAAAATTGGGTCATAATTTTCGTGGGTTTGAGTTGAAATTTCAAGAGTAATTCGAACTCTTCAACAAAAATGTTTTTTAGGTCATTTTTGAATAATTTCAAGCCCAAAAAGTGGGTCATGATTTTCAGAGATTTGAGTTAAAATTTCAAGAGTAGGTAATTCAAACGTTTTGACAAAATGTTTTTTTTCTGGTGGTTTTTGAAGAATTTTGTAACCAAAATTGGGTCATCATTTTCGTTTTGGGGGGGGGGGTAGGGGAGGAGGTGTTTTGCGACCTATCAAAATGTGCAAAAATTTTAGCAGATTATTAAATATTCTAACAAAAATATTTTTAAAGAACATTTTGAAGAATTTTGAGCCCAAAATTGGGTCATAAAATTTGAGGTTTCTGAACAAGTAGTTGGGCGTCTATTAACATAGGTTAAAAATTTACAAGGAATTCAAAAATTTCTATCAAAATTTTTTTGAGCAGTTTTTTAGAAAATTTTGACAGATGACGACAAAAATTGGGTCATAATTTTTGTGGGTTTGAGTTGAAATTTCAAGAGTAAGTAATTCAAACTCTTCAACAAAAATGTTTTTTAGATAATTTTTGAATAATTTTAAGCCCAAAAAGTGGGTCATGATTTTCAGAGATTTGAGTTAAAATTTCAAGAGTAATTCAAACGTTTTAACAAAATGTTTTTTTTCTGGTGGTTTTTGAAGAATTTTGTTACCAAAATTGGGTCATCAATTTCGTATTTTTGAGTGGGGGAGGGGAGGTGTTATGCGACCTATCAAAATGTGCAAAAATTTTATCAGATGATTAAATATTTTTACAAAAATATTTTAAAAGAACATTTTGAAGAATCTTAAGCCCAAAATTGGGTCATGATTTTTGAAAATTCGAAAAAATGTCATGCGACCAATTGAAATGAGTTGAAATTTAGTGTTAAATTCAAATATTCAAACGAAAATTATTTTTAGACATTTTTGAAGAATATTGAGCCCAAAATTGGGTTATTATTTGGTATTTTTGAAAAAAAAAAATGTGTCACATGTCTTATCAAAATGGGTAAAAATTTTGGCAGAAGATCAAACATTTCGACAAATTTTTTTTATGAACACACTTTCAAAGAATTTTCAGCCAAAATTGGGTCAGAATTTTCGATTTTCTTGATCTTGAAAAAAAAGGTGTAACTTGACTCATCAAAATAGGTTAAAATTTCGCTAAAAACTCGCACATTTCTACAAAAAAAAGCATTTTTGACAGTTTTGAAGAATTTTAAACTTGAAATTGCGTCAAGATTTTCAGTATTTTCAAGACAAAAAAGTGTCGTACGACTTATCAAAATACCTTAAAATTTCGGCAGATGATAAAAAATTTCTACCAAAACTTTCTCGAGCACTTTGAAATTGCTTAAAATTTCGCGAAAAACTAGAACATTTCTACGAGAATGTTTTTAGTGCAATTTTGATAGTTTTGAAGAATTTTGAGCATTAAATTAATTAGGTCATTGATTTTTGGGTATCACGTGACCTAACAAAATGGGTTAAAATCCTAGCAGATGATTAAAAATTTACACCAATATTTTCTTTGAGCACTTTCAAAAAATGTTAAGCCCAAATTGAATTAGAATTTTCGGGATTTTTGAAAAAATGTGTTTCACGAATCACGACTTGTTCAAATAGGTAGGTTGAACTGTCACATGAAATTCAAATATTTCGACAGGTAAAAATATTTGTCGAGCATTTTAGAAGAATTTTGAGCCTGAAATTGAGTACTTGGTGATTTTCGGATGACTTAAAATTTAGGCAGAAAATCCAAAATTTGCATAAAAACTTTTTTTGAGCACTAAAAATCATTCTTTCGAAGCACCAGTTGTTTTTTTTAGGCTGTAAAAATTCCAGCCAAATTCGATTTCTGGAGCTTTTTTTTGCAAATTGGACTGTAGAGGCGTAGACTACAAAATACTATAAAAATCATCAATAATGATGCTTACTTGTAACATAAATTTCTCTTTAATTTTACAGTCAAGGTTACCCTTATTCAGAAGAACAAAACCCGGCCGATTATCTGGTTAAAAGTATGGCGGTAATTGCTGACAAAGAAGAAGGAGCTAACCAATTATGTTCAGCCTTTGAAAATACAAGTTATCACGAGAAAATGATGAAATACATTGATATTGAACATCGAAATGAAAATGACGTGGTAAGTGACGCATTTTTCGTATTCTTTTTTAAATACCTACCTACCAACCAGCAGAGTACAAATACGTGGAAAATATGCTCTAAATTTCTTCATTTTGCATCACTGCTATAGTTGGAAATTTATTACTTTATTCATCGCACATGCTATCAATTTGATTACCTATACACATAATTAAAATACAATTGCACCAATTTCACCAGTAATACGTATTATTTCAGGATCCTTTGGTGTATCGCAGCAGTAATGGGTGAGTTCCCATTCCTAACTCATTTTCAAATAAATAATCAAACCTTTAATGGATCACGCAAAGAAAAACTAAACACAATTTTCATAATTTTCCACAGAAACGGACCTACATGGCCGACCAAACTTTGGTACGTGACACACAGAAGTTACCTCAGCATCGTACGAGATTCGTCAGTTCAAAATATGCGAATAATTCAAAAACTGGTAGGTACACTTCACACAAATTCAAATCATTCAAAAACCTACCAATAATATCCAAGAGTACGTAAAGTAACCTATATTTTCTTTAGTTATTAGGTCTACTGGTAGGTGTTTGTATGGGAGGATCGATTGAAGCAACTCAGACAGGATTACAAGCCATAAAAGGTGTCCTATTCGTATTAGTAGGCCAAAACTTCTTCCCAGCTATTCACGCTGCAATGGACCACGTGCCGAAACAAATGCCCATCTTTTTCAGGGAATATGCCAACAGTACAACGACTCCGCTTATATTCTACTTGGCTAATGTTCTTTCATTGGTACGCATCTCGTTATAATAACATTTGTCAAAGATGACACATGATCCACATAATATAATAAAGATAGGTATATTATATTTTATTGTGTACTTGTATAGTTACCAGGATTTCTATTCGATCCGTTATCTTTCACCATTCTTGTTTACTGGTTGACGAATCTGCAGCCGGAACTATGGGCTTGGAGTTTAACGTGTCTCATTACAGCTTTGGTGTTGAATATTTCTGCGGGTTTCGGTGAGTAATCGATATCTGCCTTATTAATCGTTCAAGATCACGTATATTGTAGGTACCTGGAATCATAATAATAATACATAATATGTTATAAAATCGTAGGAATGTTGATGTCGACAGTTTTTAGTCGAAGAGATATAGCAGCAGCTTGTACAACTCCGATTGATAATACATATATCGTATGTTCCGGTGTTTTTATTAAACTTTCGTAAGTTTCGAAAATAAATTTGACATTTTTTTTTACTTTTTTTTTTGATAAACTTAATGAAGACAAAATCTGAAACGGAATGTTTTCAATTTTTTTGCAGCACAATTCCACCAATTTTAAGATGGGTACGTTACATATCTTGGTTCACGTACGCGATCGAAACTTTATTCATTATACACACTGGTGGTTTGGATAATATAGGTAAGTTGAACATCAAAAATATCTACCTAAATGCAAAAGTGAAAGATATTGAATTTCTTATGATTGAGTGATTGATTGTAAATTAAGAGACGAGGCGAATTTATTAAAACAATAAGACACGTTCTAAAAACAGAACGATCATCACTTTTTTTTTTAAATTGTTTGCAAAAAAAAAAATTAGTAAGAGAGAGGAGGAAAAAGAAGCAGAAGATCGTTTAAATTAAAAACAAAAATTGAAATTTTCCCCAAAAACTTTCGAGATGATTCTTTAATTTTTGACTTTCCACAAAAAACGACCCTTAACTCAGGTTGAAAATCAATTTCAACTATTGTTTCAAAAAAATTAATCGAAAGGACAACGTTGACAAACCCAGATCTGAAATTTCAAGTTCTAAAATGTCAAAATAACCTAAAAATTAATGAAAAAATGAAATTTTTGTTTCATATCAAATTTTTATAAATTCCATAAAGTTGAGACCCAAACTACAGTACTTCCATTTTGGTTAAAAAATGATCAAAAGGTAACCGAAATGTTCAATTTTGAAAACATTTTTTCTTCTATGATTTTCGGTTTTACTGTATGACGTCAATAGAATACAAAAAACTTCTTTTTTTCGCATTTCCCCACAATTTTTGTACGTAATTTGATTAAAAAAAATGGGTGTTAGTTTTATTTCTATTGGAACGCAGTGGGACCTGAGCAGAATTTAGGAGGAAAAAAGTCAAATTGATGGATGCACCTGAAACCACTGTTTTCAAGTTGAAAATACTTTAGAGTAACACATACAATCATTAAAAACTCGCCCCACCCAATTTTCCTGGAATTACAGATAGAGGAACTTCAATGTTCTAGGAATGTGAAAAATGGTGAAGGTAATAATGTTGATAAGTGCGCGGTGTTGTACACTATAATTTCAAGTTTGCGTGAGTTAAATAGTAGGTAGGAAAATTCTGAAACATGGAAATGAAAGCTGAAGGGATGTAGATTCTATTAATGTACTTAATTTTGAATTTACAATTATTTATAATGTAATTATAAGCTGTTGAAGTTGGAAAAAAAATTGTAATTTTGAAATTTTCAAAAAAATGGTAAACTTGGCTTTCAAAAATTGGTGTGTAAGTTAAAAAAATTTCAAATGCAAGAAAATGTGACACCAAGTGTAGACTTTTGAAAGAATCGAAAATTTTTGGCAACTGAGCTCTAGTTGGTTTGCAATTTTTGGTTTTAGCAGCCAAAAACGTTGAAATTTTTCAAAAAAAACTGTTATATTTAGTCATTTTTTTTTCATCTAAAAATTTTTTCAGAAAAATGGTTTTGGGCTCGAAAGACGCGAAATTTCATGCTGTTTCCAAATCACCTCTCGTATACTTGATTTTTCCCATAATAAGTGTCCAAAAATTGTTTTTTTCTAGAGATTACATCAAAATTAGTGATTTTCCAAGTACCTGAATTTTCTAATTTCAAATTTTTTAGGGTGAATTCCGGCGGGGGTGTAATGATTTTGGTTTTGAAAGATGCTAAATTTGATACCTTCTCATAATTTGTTTCAACCAATGGGATAAGTTTGCAACTTCTCCCCCTATGGTGGAATCAGAATGAAATGGAGGGGGCACGAAACCTTTTTCTATAGTAATCCAGCTTTTGAGGGGTGAAAATTGTTTTTTTTTTGGTGCTGAATGCAAATTTCATGTCCGATTTGAAACATCGTACCCCTAACGTAGTGAACCGCCACCCCCTTGCCCCTTTATGATCCAAAATCGAAAAAAAATTTAATTACCATGTGACATATCGTTTGATACGTTTTTGGGGACGCTGAATCCAAATATCGACTTCGTTTTTCGATCTGGCTTTCTCTACCCTTTCCACCCCCTCCCCCACCCTTTATGATCCAAAATTGAAAAAAATAATACCATGTGGAATATCGTTTGTTATGTTTTTGGGGATGCTGAGTCTGAATATGCGCTTAGTTTTTCGATCTGGCCTTCTCTACCCTTTCCACCCCCTCCCCCCACCTTTTATGATCCAAAATTGAAAAAAATATAATACCATGTGACATATCGTTTGTTATTTTTTTGGGGACGGTGAATCCGAATATGGGCTTAGTTTTTCGATCTGGGCTTCTCTATCGGTTCCACCTCCTCCCTTGCCCCTTCTTCAGCCAAAATTCAAAAAAAAAATTATAAAACCATTGGACATCCGATTACAATGGACAAAACCTAATAATGGATTCGGATTCAGCGC
Organism: Planococcus citri; assembly: GCF_950023065.1. Lineage (NCBI taxonomy): Eukaryota > Metazoa > Arthropoda > Insecta > Hemiptera > Pseudococcidae > Planococcus > Planococcus citri. Next base: position 77,677,201 of record NC_088679.1, on the reverse strand, counting down.
CTCAAAAAACGAATATGAGGATACCCATATTGGTTTATAAACCCATTTTATGATTTTACCCCCTTCCTCCCCCTTTTTTCCACCCTCAGATGACCATAGACAAAAAACTAATATTGGATTCGGATTCAGCGCCTCAAAAAACATATATGAGAATACCCATATTGGTTTTTAAGCTTATTTTCATGATTTCACCCCCTCCCTCCCCCTCTCCTCCACCCCCTGATGACCATAGATAAAAACTACCATCGAATTCGGATTCAACGCCTCAAAAAACATATATGAGAATACCCATATTGGGTTTTAAGCCTATTTTCATGATTTTACCCCCTCCCTCCCCCTCTCCCCCACCCCTTGATGACCATAGATAAAAACTACCATCAAATTCGGATTCAGCGCCTCAAAAAACATACATGAGGATACCCATATTGGTTTTTAAGCCTATTTTTATGATTTTACCCCCACCCCTCACCCCCATAATGCCCATAGTCAAAAATTGATATCATATTCAGATTCAGCGCTAAAAAATACTTCTAGTCACACATATTCCAAAATTACTACATTCGAAGGGACTTTTTTCCTCCTAAATTCTGCTCAGGTCCCACTGTGGAACGTGGCAGCGAATTGCAATGAATGTGAAATTTTTTGATACTTTTTAAGGGCTATTATTATATACCTACTTTGTGTAATGATAATTTTTCAATTTTGAATTTTTTTCGCAATTTTTTAAACCCTATTCCTCCAAAATTATTTACTGAATCTTATTGGCGAGCCGAGTCCATTCTTAACATTTTTCAGCGATTCTGTAGCCCCAAAGGCACGTACTGAAACCCCCCCCCCCCAATGTGATTTTAGTTACCAAAAAAGACACAAAATGTAAGTAAAACATTGATCAAAGATCAAACAAAAACAAAAAATGTTACAAAATATTAAAGGTTTTCAATTTAAAAAAAAAGAAACTATTACCTTGAAACTTTTCAATTAAAAAAAGTGAGGCTCTTGGACAATTTTTGGCAACAAAGTGAGACATTTTTAAGATTTCTCACAAAAAAAGCTCATTTTTGGAAAAAAATCGGAACTTTGACAATCTTAACAAAAAAAGGCTTTTTGGAAATTTCTGGAAAAAAGTAAAACTTTTTGGGTATATTTGTGCAAAAAAAAAAAAAACAATTCTTATCTAGTAATTATGTTGAAAAGCGAAAATTTTTGGCAAATTCTGGGAAATGATAAAATTTTTTGTTTTTTTTTTTGTAAAAAAAAACAATTTTTAGCAATAATGTTAGGGAGCGAGAATTTTTGAGAATTTTTTGAAAAAAAAAAAGATTTTTGATTAATTTTAGAAAAAATCATGAACTTTTTGGGAAATTTTAAAGAAAAAGTGAAAAAGTGAGGAGAATTATCTGCAAATTTTAGCAAAGAGCAACTATTTTTAGTTCTTATTGGCGGAGGAATTATATTTTTTCGCAATTTCTTTAAAGTTTAAACGGAAAAACACGCAAGTTTTTTTTGGCAATGTTCAGAAATTTTGGCTAAAAAAAAAAAAAAAAAACGAGACTTTTCAATCGCTAAAAACCTACAATTTTTGACAAGAAGTAGGATTTTTGAACAGAATTTTTTTTTTTTGTTACAAAAAACGACAATTTTTGTCAATTTTTCTGGAAAAATGAACAGCCAGAGTTTTTTACTTTTTTAGACAAAAAGCAAGACTAACAATTTTTTGTCAAACAGCAGGACTTTCTGACAATTATTGCCAGAAAAACAATACCTACTTATTCGTAATGTTTGTCGAAAAAATGAGTCTTTCATCTCAATTTTTCAATTAAAACGTGAGACTTGAGGAAATTTTTAAGTTTTTGGCAAGAAACAAAACTATCTTTTTGATCCTTTTTTTGATAGAAAGCGGGATTTTTGACATTATTAGCTTTTTTTTTGGTCCAAGAAATCCAATTCTTTTTTTGAAAATTTGTGAAAAAAGTAACTTTTGTAAACAAAACGTTTGAAAATTGATCAAAAGGTACTCAAAAGGCAACCGAATACGAGCCATGTTACTCCCGGGTCATTCCACGTCAATTGGACCAAGAAGTGGTAGGTGGGTTCGGCGATTTTTTTGAAATTTTTCCTGTGGAAAGACCTTCCGAAGGGATGACCAATGGCGCAAATCGCAGCCCTGTAGCCCATTTTTAACGGCAGCCAGGGGGTGTCAAAGTTTTCAGTGAACCAAAAATACCATCCCTTTCAGCAGGGAATTACTCGATAACCGCGATACCTACCAAAATGGAACTTTTTCCCATAGTTAGGGGTTTTGAAAGGCTTTGTGGTGATATCATAAAAATCAGTGTTGCCACTTTTTTTCGTACAAAAAATTAGCTCAAAAAGTTTCAAAACGTAGTTTTCATATCGTTCCGACTCTCAAAAATTCTGAAAAAAATATATTATGGACAACTGTTCATGCTGAACAACATATTAAAAAATTGCGATGGTAACTTGTCGCAACATCGATTTAAAAAAATTCAAAATTTGGGAAAAAATGCGATTTTTTGACTTGAGTCATGAAAAAAAGTTTTGATTGGTAAAGTTGACCCATTTGACCCCTATTTTTACATATCTGTTGAAAAAGTTGAAAAACCCCCTTTCACTCGATGAAATGAACTCATCACAAAAAATCAAAATTCGAAAAAATTCAATTTTCAATTCCAAACATCAAAAAAAGTTTAAATTTATTCAGTTGTCTTATTTTGACGTATTTCTGACGTACTTCATGAAAAAGTTGATGAAAATCATACAGAAAAAAAAATAAAAATTTGTTTATTTTTTGAATTTTTTCGAATTTGTTTTTTTTTTGTGATGAGTTAATTTCATCGAGTGAAAGGGGGTTTTCAACTTTTTCAACGAATACGTAAAAATAGGGGTCAAATGGGTCAACTTTACCGATCAAAACTTTTTTTCATGTTTTAAGTCAAAAAATCACATTTTTTCGGAAATTTAAAATTTTTTAAATTAAACTTTGCGACAAGTTACCATTTCAATTTTTTAATATGTTGTTCAGCATGAAAAGTTGTCCATAATATATTTTTTTCGGAATTTTTGAGAGTCGGAACGATATGAAAACTACGTTTTGAAACTTTTTGAGCTAATTTTTTGTACGAAAAAAGTGGCAACACTGATTTTCATGATATCACCACAAAGCCTTTCAAAACTCCCAGCTATGGGAAAAAGTTCCATTTTGGTAGGTATCGCGGTTATCGAGTACTCCACTACTGAAATGGATGATATTTTTGGTTCACTGAAAACTTTGACACCCCCTGGCTGTCGTTAAAAATGGGCTACAGGGCTGCGATTTGCGCAGTTGGTCATCCCTTCGGAAGGTCTTTCCACAGGAAAAATTTCAAAAAAATCGCCGAACCCACCTACCACTTCTTGGTCCAATTGACGTGGAATGACCCTCGGACCAACTCAAAATCAGTTCACTCCAAAAAATTTTTAATTTCTTCAGACTTCAGGAACACTAGATGCCAACTGAAAGTTAAAGAGCTAACATTCTGATTCAAGGCCACTATCAGCTAGTTTCATCAAAAAGAGTACTTTTAATTGCAGGTCGTCTTGAGCACAAATTTAAAAAAAAAATCATTTTTCAAAACATAAAAGTGGATCTGAAAAAACATAGGGTCTATTTGAACACTGATCTAGAATTTATTGAAGCTGCACATTTCTCAACATTTTCATTCTCACTTAATAAAATTTATTTATTCATCATATTTTTTGTTCAATTTCAGAATGTCCTGAAAACACCGACGTGCCATGTTTGAGAAACGGTACCGAAGTCTTGGCCAGTTTCGACTTCGACGAAAGTAATTTAGTCCCCAATGTTTGCAAAATGTTCGGCATTTATTTTTTCATGCATATCGTCGCTTATATCGGACTTCTGAACAGGATTCGAACGAGAAAAATATAAATTTCAAATTTAATATCTACCTACTTAATATTTAATTTAAATCGAGTCATTTTTGCACCCCAGATAATACACTATATCGACATTTAGAACATAATTTTATAACTTTTTGTACGTTGTTAATTAGTGTTGTTAGTCATTATTATTATGTACCTATAATTATGATACAGTAGCATCAAAATAAATCCATACTTTCAATATTGTTACCCCGAATTTAATTCATTTTTTTAAAAATCAAGTAAGTATACTTCGTCAAATTCATGGAAATAATTCACCCACATATCCACAATGAATTCCTATATAATTAACTTCAAGGTAAAAATACCGAACAGATTCAGCATTCAGTAAATAGGTAACTCAAAAATCTCAGAGATCTGGTGCCTCTGCCTACTTCCTAGACCTATCTTTACATGTCGCAGACCACATTGATATTATTTTCTTCCCTCTTCTCCTCCCACCTCACAAAATCCAAATACCAACACCTGCGAAAATTTAAACCACTCGATGGAAGAGGGGATCACGATTTCACGAACTTTGAATCAATCAAGTTATTATAGAAAAGCCTACAGAGATGTACCAAACAGCTAGTAAAATATACCTACATTACAACAGCTTCATTTTAGAGGCTAATTCTATGTAGTGATAACATTCTGAACGAAACATACTTCAAACTGGTTATTGGTTAGTTCGGTTCAGTGGTACCTGAGAATGCGTACGAACTCGGACATGTGATACGTTCAACTTGTAAAGACTCCTCTTCAATAATACTATCAATTTCTACGATTATTTCGTTCGACTGAAACATTAATTTTAAATGTATTATTACTCTACATTCGTGCCATACTACCTATTCATCGAGTCAACGAGAACTTAAAGGTAAGCAAAAAATATTTAAAAATGCAATTTTTACCAACGTATATTAATTACCTACCTATAACTATTAAAATCAGGTTTCCCATCGTCAAAATTGCAAAATCGATATCTCGATGCACGTTTTCTCACCGGTTTCGATAACCTTGATGAATGAAAAATGATCTCGTAAAACTGCAAAAATAAAACTGCATTATTTTTATCAGTGATAAGAAAAAAATAGTCATCTTTATCAGTTCAAATTGACTTACTAACCGGTTACCTACCTATTCGATAATTACTTTCGATTTTCATCAAAGCATCAAGCTCCAAGTTTACTGATTTATTCAAATATTGACCAATCTTAGATGCGGAAAAACGCTCATAATATTGCACGTGTGTGTTATGCGCACGCAAATGCCACCTATGAAAAAAAAATATCAATCTATTACATAAGAAAGTCGTATTCTAAACGAAGCAATAACACATCAATATAGGTATTCAATCCTTAAACACGAACGTATAAAGTGTAATTCGTCACCTTTAATATGATTTAGAGGAAGTTCGTACGATGACATTTCTATCTCAGGGTGAGTTCGACGAACCCCTCATCGAAGATCGCAAGAATAATTTCCAGCTCTTTCTGGTAAGTTTTCTTTATTTTGTTTACTGCTAATTAAATCACATTCCAATCGACCTTTTTTCTTCTCTACTCGCAGCAAACCAGCTCAAGGCTGTCGAATCGACGTAAAGGAGTATCCGTAGTTTGGAAAGATTTAACCGTCGTAGCTGAAATCAGAAAACAAAAACTATTTAGAGATGCTAAAAAAACCTACAAATCTATCGTTCATAATGGTACGTGATTTTATTCATATTCTAATACTCCATGGCGAGTTCTACGAGTAAATAATCTTGCATATTTGGTTCAGTTTCAGGGGCAATATTTCCAGGAAGTTTGGTGGCTATCATGGGAGCTAGGTAAATGAATCCTACAGTATATTTTTTTCTCAATTTTAACCAACCTAATTTGCGATTAATCTTCCTTCGACAGTGGAGCTGGAAAAACAACCCTCATGTCAGTGCTTTCCAATCGATGTCCTAGTAAGTTTTTGAAAAATATTCAATAAAATAACGATGAATTATTTTAAAAAATTATTCGATGTAAACAGGCGGTTTCCGAATCGATGGAGAAGTTCGAATAGATGGTCAATCGATAGAAAAATTCGATAAACGTGTGTCCGGCTATGTTTATCAAGATGACTTATTTATGAATTGCTTAACCGTTTGGGAACATTTAAATTTCGTCGTAAGTGATTACAAAAGTACATAAAAATTGATAAAGTAAAAATAGAGATGATAATACGTGTTACAATGTGTTTCAATTTACAGGCGAAATTACGTTTAGATAGGAATATAGACGAATCAGATCGTAAGCAATTGATACTGAAAACTTTGAAAGAAATAGGTCTACTTAAAATAGCCAATAGACGAATAGGCAACTCGAAATTAAACAAAGAGAAAGTAAGTCCAACTTTTATTATAAAATCACACATTTTTGTACCTAATTTACGTGTGTAAGTAATATGTCGAAAGATTAGCTACGCATCCATTGATGTAGAATCTAACTTACATATGTACTTCAATCTTCGATACCTAATTTTCCACGTTGATGCTTTTTCAGACGTGTTTATCGGGAGGTGAAAGGAAAAGGTTATCGGTTGCTACCGAGTTACTAACAGAGCCCATGTTGCTTTTCTGCGACGAACCAACTACCGGTATGTTAATTTTAATTGGCCTAATCAGTACCTTACACGAGTATATTTTCAAATCACCCAACCCTAATTGAAGATTGGCACGTTTCATGACCATTTATTTTGATTTTACCCAGGGTTGGATTCGTTCACAGCGCAGAAAACGATAACGATGTTGCAAAGCTTGGCGGTTAATCATAATAAAACAATTATATGCTCGATTCATCAACCTAATCAGCAAATTTTCGAATTATTTAAACAAATCGTGCTGCTATCTCAGGGTAGAATTGTATTCAATGGATCTCCAGACGACGCGAAGGTGTTTTTTCAAAGGTAAACCGCCAAGTGCTTCAAGAGAAATTTAAAAGCTCACTTTGAGTTTTGAATATCCACATGTAGGTGATCGATTCAAAATTGTATTGATTTGTTTCTTCTTCTTTTTTTTTTAGCCAAGGTTATCAGTATACAGAGGAGCAGAATCTCGCAGAATATTTTATTAAATCTATCGCAAATAGGCAACTCGAAGAGAAAAAAAAACTGTCTGCGGTGCCCCTACACGTGGCTTTCTCCGAGAGCGAATACTCGGCTAAGATTAAAAAATACGTCGATAATGTGATGAAACAAAATAATTCCGAGGTAAATGTCATGTTTTCTTTGATTTATCGTATAGCCCCTTAAATGGTTCCTCTGATTGATTTATGGTATTCATTTTGCAGGTACTCGTCAACAGCGATAGGAATAAAATGTAAGTATGGTGCGAAAAATACTGCATAATTCACCCAGGCGCATGCAAAGTTTTTAGGATAGTGATGGATTTAGAAAATACGATTTCTAGGATTAGGTACAGCTGCCTATCACATTTTTCGACCATTTTTACGGTCAATTTTTTAAAAAAGTTGGCCCATGATGCGCAAACTCAAAATCGCGTAGAAATTCCCAGAATTGAAGCTGTCCAATCAAATTTTTTGAACATTTTTGTTGAAAATTTTGACCCCAAAAAATATCCTTTTGGACGCTCAGACTCGAAATTACGCCCAAATCCCAGAAAACTCGATTTGTAACGAAAAAAGATGATTCACTAAGTTGTAGATGCCCCATCAAATTTTTCCATAATTTTTGGAAATTTTGTGAGGTTCTTTGTACGTACATAAGTACTTATTGCTGTGGTTCAGTTTGGTTTGATCAAAAATTACGACAATCATGACCCAAGTTTGGGCTCAGAATCTTACAAAAAAAATTTGTATCCCATTTTGCTAGGTCACAATCATGATACTTTCTTCAAAACTCCCAAAAATCAAGACCCAAGTTCAGGCTTAAGAATTCTAAACATACTTAGTCCAAAAATAGTTTTGATAAATTTTTTGTATTTATGGAGAAATTTTAACTCAATTTGAAAGGTATGTATCTTGACTGCTTTTTAAAAAAATCTCGAAACTCATGATTCAACTTTGAGCTCATTATTATTTAGAGCTCAAAAAGAGTTTTGATTTAAATATTTGATCTCCAAGCAAAATTGTATCCCATGTTGACGAGTCACGTGGCACCTTCATCTTCAAGAACCTCGAAAACCATCAGCCAAGTTCGAACTCAAAAAAAGCGTTGAGAGAAATTTCCAAATGAACCATGATCCAAATTTGGGCTCATAATTCCTAAAAAATGCTCAAAAAAGTTTTGATTGAAATTTCTGATTTTCTGCCAAAATTTTGACCCATTTTGATGTGACCCCTTTTTGAGGATTCGGGTTATTGAAAATACTGGGTCTGAATTCGGGCTTCTGGTTTTTGGGTTCACATAGAAAAAAGTTTGGGTTCTGTTTCCTGACCAAGTTCGAGTGAAGATTGGGTTTTTTTCATCTTTGGTTTTAGTTTTGGTTTCATCAAAAGATGGAAAGAATCATGGTTTTTCTGTGTGTGTATGATTAGTTTCAGCTTTCTAAGTCTGGTTTGGTTACTTTGCTTCGATTCGGTTTGATTCGGTTCAGTTCGGTTAAATTTGGTTCGATTCGGTTAAATTCGGTTTGGTTTGGTTTGGTTTGGTTTGGTTTGGTTTGGTTTGGTTTGATTCAGTTTGATTCGGTTCGGTTCGGTTCGGTTCGGTTCGGTTCGGTTCGGTTCGGTTCGGTTCGGTTCGGTTCAGAGCTGTGGGACTGAAACGATTTTGGGATTGGATTTTGGTTTCGGGATCAAAATTCATTCATTTCAGGATTGGATTTGTTTCGGGATTCGTTCTTCTAAATTCTCATTTTGGTTTCTGGATTTGTGTTGGGATTAAAAAAATTTGTTGAAGTTCCTGGATGACTTGATTCTGGTTTCAGTATTTTAATTTCAACCAATTTTAAGCCCAAATTGACCAGTGGACCCGGCAAGGAGTCCAAAAAATGGGACGTTTTGACATGAAAATCCGATGGTGTTATTAGTTTAACGTTTCAATTTCTTCGAGTAATTTTTATCATATATGTAACTAATCTGAATGAATGATGATAAATGATGTAAAATGACAATTTACCAAAATAAAATCACAGAAAAAAGGCAAACATTGAAATCCCAAAACCGTTCAGGATTTTTTCAGTTTTGGGATCAAGAAAAATAACGATTTTGGTTTTGGGATTGGATTTGAATCGGGATTTAATCGGTTCTGGTTTTGTTTCGGACCCACAGCTCTGGTTTGGTTTGGTTTGGTTTGGTTTGGGTCCATCAATGGACCATCATTCTGTGACTCTAAGATTTAAATATAATTACACCTGATCAAAATATCGGGTTTGTGCATGTATTGTAAAGGAGGAAAGTGAAAACTCCGAATAATGATCACAAATTGTTATACAGGGTGTTTAAAAAGTCAAAATCAACATTTCAATCAGAAACCTGGCAACACTAGGGCACTATAGGGGAGACCCGTCTAAGATGGCATACTTACTTCGCACATTTTGCGATCTGGAGGGCGCTATAATGAATTATCCGAAAAAATGAATACACTATCTGAAACTTTGAACATTTGGCTACAAATTCCTCCCCTGGTTTTTAAATTTTACTCATTTTTAGTACCTGCAATTTGCATTTTTAAAAAAAGTTCCAAATATGCCATCTTGGACAGGGGTATGGATAAGATGGCATACTTATAAAAATTTTTCAAAAAAGAAGAAAAAGTCTATTAAAAGCTGTTTTTATTACAAAATTCAAGTACAAAAGCTGAAATAATGTGTATGAGAATAATTCAAAAATGAAGAAAAATTCGAAAGAAAGTGGTTTTTATTGCAAAAGCTAAAATACCTATGAAAATATTTCAAAAATGAAGAAAAACTTGATTAAAAGTGGCTTTTAATACGAAATTCAAGTACAAAAGCTAAAATAGGTACCAATAAAAATATTTCAAAACAGAAGAAAAACTCATTTGAACATTTTTATGAAAATACAATGTTATTGTCCGTACAACAATGACCATGCTAATTTCGATGTGAATGTTGACCCATCCACATCCGTCACTTTTGGATGCCACATGTCGATGTGAATTTCGACTCTGTGTCGAGCCGTCGAGCCAATTCACCAATTGTTGATGTAATTGTCGACCAATGTTGATCAGCATTTATGTCGACAATTGGCTCGACTCAGAGTCGAAATTTACATCGACATGTGGAGTCCAAATGTGACGGATGTGGATGGATCGACATTGGCATCGAAATTTACGTCGATCTCCAGCTACGCAAAATTGTTAAATTTTAATTTCAAAATTGAATTTTTTTCCAAAAATCATTTTCTCTTACACACTTAGGTGGCCATTGCTCATGCTGAAAGCGAAAGCAGCATTGACCCGGAGGCCACCTCCGAGAAGTACAGACAGAAAGTCCGTATTCAGTATAGTTGAACATTAAACTCCTTATACTGAAAGGTGCAATAGGTTATCTAAGAGTACTAAACTAATACATTTTAATGTCGACGACATGTTGATGTTAATGTTGATGTGAAATTCGACATCGACAAATACATCCACAATATCAACTTAATTTTTCAAATTTGAGACATCTTTGAAAATTTGGTCGATGTTAGTGTTGATGTATTTGTGGATGATCGACTTTCACATCGACATAACATCGACAACTCCAAACTATGGAAAAGTGAATAATTTTATTAAGTCCATTAAACAATTTTTCTCCCTTCAAACAAAGATCATCTTTTCAAATGTTTACTGAGCTTTTAAACACTGAAACAGAAATTTTAATTCTGAAAAATTGGTCGACATAGTTGTGGATGTAAATTTCGAGCATCAAATTTTACATCAACATGTCAACCTCGCATGTCGAGGTATCAGAAATAATGAGAAAATTTCGAACATTCTCATTAACCTGGCTTCTTTACGGACAGAAGATTCCTATTAAATAACTTATTGGTCACTTTTCCATCATCATGTTGGAAAAAAACATAGTCGATGTAAATGTCGACGTCGACAATTGTTGTATGGGTGGTAGTATGCAATCTTGGACAAAAAATGCTATGCCATCTTGGCCAAACATGTTGATAATTTTAGAGTGATATTAGAAGCACATAAGGTAATGTAATTATTATAACTACTCGTATTAGCTCATTACAAGCCTTTTTCTTATACTTTCTGTATTTGCAACCACTTTTTTCCAACAAAACATTTTTCGGACCAATATCTCATTCCAAAGTAGCAGCAATGTAAAAATCACAACCCCCAAAATATTGTTTGTCGTTTTTTTCTACTTTCACCATTAAAAAATTTGTCACATACCGGGATTTAATGTTCACAGTGTTGACAACATTCTAAGTGAAAAACTTTTTTTTTAGTTTGTAGTTTTTGAGTAATTGCCACTATGCCATCTTGGACAGTATGCCATCTTGGACGGGTCTCCCCTAACAGGGGATATGCTGGTCTGCCATTTTCTTGCAAAAGCGAATTTTCTATAAGTCGAAAACTATGACATTTAGAGAAATTTTACAAAAGAGCTTTTTCGTAGAGAATGAAAAAATATGACCAACTGTGCAAAAATCTTGAAATTTCATGCAATAGAAATCATAGAACCTAAAAAATCTGACAAAATTAAAAAATAAAAGACTTCATAACTTTTTTCTTTTTTTCAAAATTTCAAGTTCTACTGCATGAAATATCAAGAGTTTAGCACAGTTAGTAATATTTTTTCATTCTCTACAAAAAAGCTCTCTTGTAAAATTTCTCTAAACGTCATAGTTTGTGACTTATACATAAAAAATTCGCTTTTGCAAGAAAATGGCGCATCAGCATACCCCCTGTTATAGTACCCTAGGCAAAACAAAATCAAATCCACAAACGTACGTTTCACCTGAAATTCAAAAGTTAGGCAATCCTGCACATATGGAATTGATACATGTTGCATAGCTCCTGATTCGAGGTTTTCTTTCAATTTTGCATCTTGAAACACCCAGTAGTGTAAATAAGTACCTTTGATCAGATTTAAATCAGGCGGATTCACTCTCAACTGTACTGAGATGAGGTTCTAACTGAGAGAAAAAAAAGAAAGCTTGGGGGCATGTGCTGTCTTGCGTGCGCCTTCGGTAGGTAATTCTCCCTAAATTATTTTTAATGCATTTGATTCATAATCGATGTATTTTATTTATAGCCAAATGCCATCTTGGAGTGATAAATTTATAACTGTATCGCACCGAAATTTTCTAGAAATGCATAGAAATTCTTCAGAACGTAATATGCGTATATTTCAAAAAGTAGTACGTATTTTGTCATCTTTCTACTCCAATTTTTCACATCACAATATATGTACTTAATTGTGCAGGTACCTATTTCGATATTTATGTGTTTTTATTTCATTTTTTCAGTTGATTGGTATTTTAATAGGATTATGCTTACACGGAGCGATACAAAAAACGCAACCAGGATTAAGAGCTTTTCAAGCAGCTGTGTATATTATGTTTAATCAAAACTTCTACCCATCTTTTTACGTCGGATTGACGCGGATTCCAGAGCATTTACCTTTATTTTATAGAGAATATTCGAATAATTCTCTAACTCCTTTGATGTTTTTCCTATCCAGCATTATTACCGCTGTGAGTATACTTATGTACCTTTCTACTTATTCGAAATAGGCATCAATCAAGTACATACCTATCTACTGGATTATAACCAACTCTAATCTTGCTATTTGCTACGTTAAAATGTTTACAGCTACCTTTTAATATCGTGGAGCCTTTATCCTATTCGCTTGTGATTTACTACTTGTCTGGTCTTAACTTCGGCGCTTATGCTGTGATAATGTCTTCAATTGTGAATATCCTATTGTATAATGCAACTGCAGCTTTGGGTGAGCATTCCATACCATAAAATCAGCATCTTCGAATCTGAAACAAAAATATTATTATGATTAGAGATTTTCATAAACAATGTTGTATCATTTCCAATTTACAGGTGTACTATTTTCGGTGTTATTTAAAAGTCATTTAGTAGCCCAGTCTTATGGTAATCCTGTATTAAACGTTATTATGTTCAGTTGTGGTCTGTTCATCAGATTATCGTAAGTATAGACTTCGATGATGGTGTTTCAAAAACAATCGTGAAGAAAATAATTTATTCCTAATATCTAAGCGGATAATTGATGATTTTCCCCCCATTATAGATCACTTCCACCTCTAATCGCATGGATCAAGCATATATCCTGGTTTACCTACGCTTGCTCTGCTATATACCAAATTCAATTGAAAAATGTGTACAATATTGGTAAGTTCCAAACCAGTTCAATAATAAAACAACTAGAATCAGTTGGAAAGGATTGATGAGTCCGAAGGCCTTGTGGAAATTTTAACTCGATCAGTCGAGCTTTTGTTTCAACCTTTTCCTCGACCATTTCCTTTAAAAAAAAATCAGAAATATAAATTTACCCCCAATTTAAAAATACCAGGTGTTCCTTCATCATCATCTCTGAGAGAAATAATTTCATTTTTTTTATCTTTTTCAGAATGCGAATCGAACGTAAACGTTCCTTGTCTACGAACAGGACGCGAAGTACTCAAACTATTCGACTTCGATCGGCATAGTTTATCTCATAATATATCCATGATGATTGTAATATACCTATTTTTCAACCTAGTTGCCTATATTGGTTTATTATTTAAAATTAAAAGACGAACTGTATAATAATTTCAAGTCCAGATATTCGTACAACCACATCCTGTTAATATTTATCTTCTTCATTAAGCTGTCCTTTTTTTTTTTATAGCTCTTTGTTATACGCATGAATGAATCGTTGTTAATAAATTTATTATTTAAATGGTACGTTATTTTATAGGTATAATATATTTTTCATTCACTGCCCACCTGCGAATACCACTGAATGACCAGCATGGTACGTCTCTCAAGCACCACATTACGCAAATTCTCCTTCATCTCCTTCTCTCCCCTACTGCATGATGCGAATTCCGAGATGAATTTCCGCGAGATGAACACGACGACGACATCGACAGAATTTACAACAAAAATTACACGTTTGATTAACCGGTTTTTTAGATACAGAATCAACGTAGGTAATTTAATGTTACGCAAGGTGCGACATTATTAGGTATATACCTACTCGAGTGGACGACCTTAGAAAAATTTTTAAGCTAGCGGGATCTGTAGCTCGACTAGGTCTACCTCTAATTCCTGATGCTTATCTCGATTTTGCAATTTCAAGGTCCAGGTGAAAGGGGTTCGAGATGCAGGGAAAGGGATCGAGCTCGTGATTAGGTGAAAATCGTTCATAATTTAGTGATATTTAAAAAAATGTTTTCATTTCATGTTTCAATTTCCATCCCTTTAAATACATAAGCAGGTACCTCTACCTACTCAAGATCAACACAGAGCTCGTACCTACTACCTAAGCCCTATATGTAGATATTCCAGGACGTACGTATTTTCAGGTCGAAGGGCACGACGATGACGTATTGGTAACAAAAATCTCTCCGTAGGGATTAACGTCAGATACCAAAACATTCGAGCTCATTAATATTCCGAAAATAAAGGTACATGGGTCTAGACTCTCGAATATTAAATTATAAGTACCTGTACCTGGACAACGTACGTATCAATTCACATACGAAAATGACTTTTAAAACTTCGGTACATTCGTACAAAAATACCTGTTTCTAGGAAACCAGTTCTTCGTATAATAGTCGATGGTACCTGGTGAGGTATTCCATGAAAGCAATAATTTGAAGAGAAAAACACACAACACTGTAACAGGATTAATACTTAGGTTAGGCACATATTAACACCAAGATGAGAAAAATAATCAAATGTACGAAGTACGTATAGGTACCTAAGCTCACTGCATAAAATCTATTATTGGAATAAGTACCTTTTAGACTACCTATTCGTACAGGTACTGGATAAGTAGGTATTCGTGAATTGATAAGAATGGTACGAGCTTCTTATGTTGTTATGCAAGGGAGTGAGAAGATAAATTAATTCATGATCTATGGTCGTGTAGAAAATTCATGATAGATTTATGTTTCAAACATACACCTGACTCCTGACTTATTACTGAGCATGGAACTTGTAAGAGTACTTATACTTGGAGCATTAGGTAAACGGAGACGGACCCAAGATGCTATAAATGTACATAAATACTTCATTAACCTAACCTAACCTAACCTATGCTGCTGTTTCAAAAAAAAAAAAAAAATACATAATTTCAATTCAACTCATATGTACTTTACCTACCTACCTACCGTTCAAGTTACTTATCAAATCAATTAATCGCTTATTATGTCCATAATTTTCACCTTGAATTTCCTTATTCTGCTCGCAAAGGCGGTATCCCAACTGGCAACAAAATTTTTCAAACTAGACCAAGCTAAATTGGAAGAGGATGCAAAAATACACCACCCATCAAAATTTTCGATGCTAAGACGCATTTTTCGATTTTTGACGAATTTTTAAGAATCAAAGGATTAAAAGTAGAAAACAAATTTTTAGAAAATTGATCCAGACAGCTGCAATTAGATGTGCAACCTACTTTCGACACCTCCCTTCCTCTTTCAAATCAATTGGTAATGATTTCCCAACATTTCGTGCAACATGCTCGAAAAAATTAAACGCGTTTTTTGATCTTTTTCGCCATATTTGGACCTTCTACATTAATATTTCAAAAATAATTAAAAGTTTGAGTAATTTTCAACCACGTACTCGTAGTTCTCCAAAAAAATATTCGAATTCAGGTAATGAGAAAACCGCTGAAATCATTAGGAACAAAGTCGAACCTCGAACGAAACAAAATTGATCCAAATAGTACCTTGAAAAATCTCCATTTCCAAGGCTTCAGATGCCTCCAGTTCATTTCTCAAATTCTTGAAAGGATTTAACAAATCAGGCTCAGGCAGCAATTTTTACCATCTTAATAAAAATGCGAACTGTTTGAACTTCCCAATTAGGTAGGTTAAAACGCGAATTTTCTCTTCTCTCCGGCAATTCGATCAGTTTGCTCACGTCAGTTCAGGAAAAATAGATTATTTAGAGTCAGAGTGACGTACTTTCTTGCCAATTATCCCATCAATAAGTACTTTAATGATGACACCTTATGCGATTTCTTTTTTTATGACCGATACAGTTTCACTTTGTAGTTGCGAAAACGAAACTTGATACTACCATTGCTGACGCACATAGACCAAAAAATGATTTTAATCACTATGGTAGTTTAGGAGGTGAAGATGAAACACGGTAAACGGCAAAAATTTTGTCAAAAAGCCAGAATAAAACAATGTTAGTAAAACGTGACGTATTTTTGCACTTTTTTGTCAAAAAAATGATTTTTGAGGGTTTATTGCAAAAAAGCAGAATTTTTGGTAGTTTTTGACAACTTTTGACACAAACAGCCAGACTTTGTAAATTTTGATAAGAATCGAGAATTTTTGTGAAATTTTTCACAAAAAACAAAGACTCTCACAATATTGGCAAAACCACGATTTTTTGGCAATTTTTGTCGAAAAGGCGAATTTTTGGAATTTTTGAAACTTTATGATAATAAAGTGACACTTTTAGCAATTTTTCTGCAAAAAAGTGAGAATTTTTGACAACTTTTGACAAAATGCAAGACTGAAAATTTTAGCGAAACGTAGGTCTTTCAGTCAAATTCTGGAAACACAACGAGATTTTGGCAATAACTTTTGAAATAAAAAAACTAAAGTGAGACTTTTTGACTTTTAGCAGAAAGTACAATTCTAGCAAAAAACATGGCTTTCATCAAATTTTGGTAAAAAGACGTATATGGAAAATTTTTGGTAATAAGTGAGACTTTGGCAATTCAGAAAAAAAAACGTTTCGGAAAAACAGTGAGAATTTTTGGCAGATTTTGAAAAATTTGTAAAATTTTCACAATTTTGTAGCAAAAGGCAGAGATTTTGGCAACTTCCTGACCACAATAAAACAAGGTTTCTGGTCAATTTTTGAAAGAAAAATGAGGCCTTTTGACAATTTAAAGCAAAAAAGCGAGGCATTGTTGCCAATTTTTAGTAAAAAAGGGAAAATTCGTTACAATAGTACGCAAAAAGCATGATTTTGAAAAAAAATGAGCAAAAAGCGTGTCTTTGCAAGTAATGGCAAAAAGCGAGACTTCGTCGACAAATGATATCTTTTCGTAATTTTTTTTTTAGAATAGAGAAAAACGAGAATCGTTTTCTATTTTTTGCAAAAAAGTAAGATTTTTACAATTTTAGAAAAAGGCAGGACTTTTTAAAGCTATTTTTTAGGAAAAATTTAGGCAATTTTTGTACAAAAAATACTTTTTGGAATTTCAAGCAAAATAGTAACCTTTTTGTAGTTCATAACAAGAAACGTGACTTTTTGACAATTTGGACTAAAAGTAGATTTTTTGATTTTTTTGGCCGAAAGCAAGATTTTTGTCATCTTTAGCAGAAGGCAAGGCTTTGTAGCATTTTTCAGCCAAAACAAAACAGGCTTATTGGGAATTTTTGCTAAGAAAATGAGAACATTGAAGAATTTTGACAAAAAGCAAGCCTTTTTTGCAATTTTAGGCAAAAAGCAAAATGGACAAATTTATTAGTACAAGGAACTTTTGCCAATCTCAAGTAAAAGAGCGACAATTTCTAGCAATTTTTAAAGTAAAAGAAGATACGATTAAATTTTCTCCTCCCCCCCCCCTTCTTGAAAAAGTTACTTGGGACCAAGTTTTGGAAAAATTAAATTTTCGAAAGCTTTTCAAAAAAGGTAACTTCAGTAACCAAAGTTTTGAGAAAATAACAAAATTTTTAGTTCCATAGTTACCATAAAAGAAAAACCAAACGAGTCTTGCTTTTTGTAGACTTCAAATGAATTTTCAAAGTATGTACTCCTGAAAATCTGAATAACTTAAATTTTGTAGTGTTTTAGAAAAGAAATACAACTTTGCATTTTTAAAATGTTCTATTAGTGATTTCAATTTACCAAAAACTTTTATTCAAAACTGCACAAACAAGTTCACTCTACCCACTTAGTAACATTTCTCACCAAAATTCGAATTACTTACGAAGAATCCCCCACTTACCCCGGAAAGATCGAGAGAAAAACGTCCACATGACAGTTTTTTTCACCAACCTCGAAATAAAATAAAATAAAATAAAAACTCGAGAGAAAAAAAGGTCATGTAAATCACTCCTAATAGTCCGGCATATGACATTAGGAGTATTTGCACCCCCCCCCCACCGATCCTACGGGACAACTTTTTCCTTAAAGAAGACATCCTAAGGAACATTTTAAAGCAAACTTGCCCCAAAAAAAGTTGGCCTTACTTACAAAATGGCGGGCATTTTGATTGACAGGTCAGCCGAAATCGCAGATTTTGCGTTTCAACATAGGACATGCACGACATTTTTCAAACCTTATAAAGGTAGTTCGAAAGATCATGCAAAAATTCATCACCTGTCAAAATTTCAAGTGCTAAAGTGCGTTTTTTGATTTTTGGTGAATTTTTGAAAATCGAATTCAGGCCATAAAATGATGGAAAAAATCAAAATTTTACCAAATTGACCAAGAAAGCTGAAATTTGGGATATAACCTATTTTCGACATTCCAAATCTATTGGAAACGGTTTCAACCCGTTTTGAGCAGTTCTGGAGCCTCCAGAAGATTTTTGAAACTCGAAATTCCCACAAAATTCAGTCAAATTGGAGTTGTAAAGCTAAAATTTATTCTAAAAACTAATTTCAATACGCTACGACGTACTGCAGGTTAATTTCAAGTCGTTTTCGAGTCTCCAGCGACTTTTTAAAAATTCCTAAAGCCTCCAGCAGATTTTTGAAACTTTAAATTTTCATAAAATTTCATCAAATATGGAGATGGAAAGCTGAAATTTACTCTACACTCCAATTTTAACATCCTCTGAAGACGACTTCAGGTGGGCTCAAGTCATTTTAAAGCCTCCAGCGACTTTTTTGAAAATTACTGGAGCCTCCAGTAGATTTTTGAAACTTTAATTTTTCCCAACATTAATTTATCAAATGGAGTTGGCAAGCTGAAATTTACTTCGCAGACTACATGGTGGTTTCAAATGGTTTTGAAGCTTCCAGCTACTTTAAGGAAATTTCAATTTTCCAAAAAAACCGCCATACAACCTTTCAAAAAGTCACTGGAGGCTCCAAAACGACTTGAAATTCACCTGCAGTACTTCGTAGCGTATTGAAATTAGTTTTTAGAATAAATTTTAGCTTTACAACTCCAATTTGACTGACTTTTGTGAGAATTTCGAGTTTCAAAAATCTGCTGGAGGCTCCAGAACTGCTCAAAACGGGTTGAAACCGTTTCCAATCGATTTGGAATGTCGAAAATAGGGTATATTCCAAATTTCAGTTCTCTTGGTCAATTTGGTAAAATTTTGATTTTTTCCCTCATTTTTGGCCTGAATTCGATTTTCAAAAATTCACTAAAAATCGAAAAACGCACTTTATCACTTGAAATTTTTACTGGTGATGAATTTTTGCATGATCTTTCGATCTACCTTTGTAAAGTTTGGAAAATGTCGTGCAAGTCCTATGTTGAAACGCAAAATCTGTGATTTCGGCTCACCTGTCAATCAAAATGGCCGTCATTTTGTAAGTAAGGCCAACTTTTGTTTGGGCAAGTTTGCTTTAAAATGTTCCTTAGGATGTCCCCTTTAAGAAAAAAGTTGTCCCGGAGGATCGGCGGGGGAGGGGTGCAATTACTCCTATTGTCATATGCCGGACAATAAAATTGCTCACAAAAATGTGCAAATTCATAAAAAATAATCCAACCGTAATACTTTTTTGATTTTCATCGAAATTATCTCGTTTCAGTTGGTTTTTAGTAGGAATTTATTGCGTATAGATTCGTAACCATTGAACCGGTTTTAAAAACATGTGCATCTCGTCGTTAAAAAATTTACAAGTAGAATCGTATCGATGCATTCCAAAAGTAACATTAATCGCTGCAACGTTGGATAAAATAATTTTTTCCCTTTACATAAAAAAAAAAATATATAATTTTCCGAATACACTGTGTCGTACAGGATTTACCTAATTCAAAAATCAATTAAATTCCATTAAAGTTCCAAATGACTATCTAGTTCGATTTTATACGAAGAGGTATAACGATCAAATTTCGTAATAATTACCTAAACCTATAAAGGGGATAAAAAAAACACACGACGAAACATGCGGTTTTTATAAAAGTACCTACATAATTTATTTATACAGTCGAGTCATTTTATTCGCTTTAAAAAAAAAATTGTGGCGAATGTGCAAATAAATAAATTGATATATGTCAACAAGTTAACTATGTATAAATAATGACTGGTTTCAGATCATCATCGCAACATCGTTTAGATCCTGTTTTTAGTTACTTTGTATCTATTAAATAGGTAGGTAGAGACACTACCATACCCATCTCTCCGAAAGTCGAGTTCAAAGTATAAAATATAAATAACCACATAATATTAAAATAGGTAACGAAATGAATCATCTTGTCAATTCAAAAATCAGGTCGTAACTTTTACAATCCTGTATCCTTTATTTTTTCTTCAGGGTTCCCCAGTTCCAATCTGTAGCCTACCTATCTGAATTTACAAACTACGAGTAAGTGGAAATTTCCGTAATTGAAACCATATCATATACGTTAAATTGTACTCCGCATACATTTCCCACATACATTGATCCAAACTTATCTCAAGAAAAAAAAAATACCCTCAATTCAATTTCAATAGGTAGGTACCTCCCTAAAGGAAAAAAATTCGCGTAACATTATCCTTAAGGTGAACTATGACGTAGGTAAATCGAACCCAACCAAATACACTCGTATTCGATTCCACAATAATTATGCAACTTCTCAAATTCAAAGACAACTTCATACATATTATCCATGCACCGTACCTGCATTAAAAATTCACCTAAGAGTAGACAAATCACACCAGAGCACGAGAGAAGAGCCATGATGATGATGAAGACCAAGCCGACACAACGTGGTGCAAGACCACGGTCGAGTCTCTCAAAGCCAATCAAGATCAGTCGGTAGTCGGTTCCTAGAATCATGTTCGAAGGTAGTGTAACTGTGCTTGTGCTTACTCGCGATAATATTATGAATTTACACGCGAGTTTCAGTTTTTTAACGTGAAATGGTGAATAAAATAATTTAAAATGGTTTTCTAGTTCGCGATTAAGTTATTGTTAATTTTTTTATATTATTCTATCATTTTCATCATACGAGGTGAGCATTTTTACAATTATCTAAAGCTTATCGTTCTAACCTAACATCAGAGAATCGATCATTATTACTAGTTTGGTGCATCTTTTTTGAAATGAATCATCTTAAAGTAACTACGTAGGTAGGTTTAGGCATCCCTACATTTTGATTAATTCGTTTGTGATTAAAAATAACACGAAATTTTGGCTATTTCCTTAAAAATTCCACCCAACAATTGAAACTGATCCAAAAGCAAGAGATTCAAACCTCCTAATTCCCATCACTGATAAAATTTCCCATCATTTTAGAACCATTCGTTCACAAATTCACCTACTTACCTAATCGATAGTAGAAAAAAACCAATGCAACTACATTTCGATTCGATTAAAATTATAATAAAATTGTAAATTTATCTTCGATCCAACGCCAAAGTAAAAATCATGCCCTTGACGTGAACATCTCATGGACAAGATCGTGTTACGTGCAATTTTCTTCGATAAATCCGCGCTAAATAGGTAAAGTCGATTGACCATTGAGAAAAAAAATCCTATAAAATGACTAGCCACGTACTACCCCTTTTGATTTATTTTCAAATTTCCAACCAGGTAACAGGTTTACGTTTACTTTAACATTGAATTTATAAACACACACGTCCAAATACGTATAGCAATGAAGAGCAGTCGAAATATTCTCATACCTAGTTATCTATACGTAAACCAGTTTCGTAATCATGCCGCGTATATTTATAGACATTCTCTATCCAGTTTGGTGTAATCTTCTTTCGTCCATCGTGTTAATTACGCCAGGGTAGATACAAAATATCTACACACGACCAAAGGATACTGAAAAATTACCATCGTTTAAATGAAAAAAAAAAGCCAATAACCAATTAAAAAGAACAGATAACGTACTCTTATCACACTTAAACTTACCTTTAAAAATTCAACATGGATTTTTTTTCCATACTAACCCATTTAGTAAGACATTTTACCATATTTACACGCTTTGTTAATAAGTCGATTAATTGTTACTTTTTTTTCTGTTGTAAATTAGCTTCAACATGGTCAAAAGTGCGACTACAAATGAGAAATTGCCTCTAATTAGCCGATCCGAAATCAACGATAATATTCCTCTCACTGTAAGTATCACTTATTCTGTCTCTCTTTCTCACATTAGGTAGAGGTACCTAAAATACTGACGCCAGTATTTAAAAATAATTCATCTCGTAAAGGCATAAAATAAACTCATTGATATACCTACCTACTCGTACATAGTCTAGTCTACTTGTACATATTTACGAGTAAATTGGCGTCATAGACACTATAAGTAAAGTACCTAGATATTTACGAGTTGTATGAATTCCTCCAGAACCGGAATCTCTTCCCCATTTGGTGGAAAATATGTACCTAACTATACCTAAGAGAAAAACCGCAAGAATTTGTACGGTTTCGCCCCTTTACCTTCTTGCGATAATCACATTACATACTTACAATTTTTATGTCTACTACAAGTTTATTACTGAAAATGGAATCGAATTACCGGCACACGATCAAATATCAACACAGTAACCTTTATTGTAAGTACATAAGCAACGACCCTCGAGACTGAAACTATTATATAATAATGAATATTATTTTTTTCGCCTCATTCTTTTGCCTACCTTACCTCCTTCTTATGTACTCGGCACAAATCAACTCGAACGGATCAAATTTTGCCTCAAACACGGCGCACGGTTCGCAATATGCAAGTTTTTATTTCGTTATTGTTTGGGTATAAGGTGATAAAATAGGTACTAGGTACGCGAGTAAATAAGTTGTAGGTAATTGTAATATGCATGCCCATGAATCGAGAGTGTGATTGCAATCGTATTCACGAATGTGTACGATGTAGATGCGGTTCGATGTGTATTTTTATCTATCAATTTTTTTCACCACTCATACGTCATTCATTCGTACCTCATAAATAATTAAAATAGATGTTTTCATTGGAAAGTATAATAAAATTGAACGAAATCGTTCAATTTTTATCGCTCAATAATGATGTCTGGGTTTTTCTAATTTTACTAGGAGATAAAAAAAAACATAATTTATGAATCAGTATCGGCACTATTCAAGAACTTAGCTGATAGACTACACCTGGTACCTACCTACCTAAGTACCTACCTACCAATTTACTTTATTTTCAATCATTTAATGTGATAAAACCGTGAAATTTGATCACGAAGGTAAAATATTTATAAAAATGTAATCTTGTGAAAACAGAAAAAGTAAGAGAATTTCATCGTTCTGGAAAAGTAGGGGAAATTTTGGTGAACTTTTATGCCAAAATCAGGAGATTTATTTTTGAAAACAGCGATTATTCCCCTCGTAAGATTTTTTGACAAAGGAATAAGTATAAAGAGAATCACCAAAAATTCATAAAAATAAATTGAAACGAATAGGTTTAGGTACTCCAATTAAAATACAGGGATTGTACTAGATTTTTTTCTCAAAAAAAGTAACTTAAGGGCCATTCCACGTCAATTGGACCAAGAAGTGGTAGGTGGGTTCGGCGATTTTTATGAAATTTTTCCTGTGGAAAGACCTTCCAAAGGGATGACCAATGGCGCAAATCGCAGCCCTCTAGCCAATTTTTAACGGCAGCCAGGGGGTGTCAAAGTTTTCAGTGAACCTAAAGTACCTACCCCATTTCAGCAGTGGATTACTCGATAACCGCGATACCTACCAAAATGGAACTTTTTCCCCATAGTTAGGGGTATTGAAAGGCTTTTTGGTGATATCATAAAAATCAGTGTTGCCACTTTTTTTCGTGTAACAAATTAGCTCAAAAAGTTTCAAAACGTAGTTTTCATATCGTTCCGACTCTCAAAAATTCTGAAAAAAATATATTATGGACAACTGGTCATGTTGAACAACATATTAAAAAATTGGGATGGTAACTTGTCGCAAAGTCGATTTAAAAATTTTAAGTTTGCGAAAAAATGCGATTTTTTGATTTAAAACATGAAAAAGAGTTTTGATTGGTAAAGTTGACCCATTTGACCCCTATTTTTACGTATCTGTTGAAAAAGTTGAAAAACCCCTTTCACTCAATAAAATGAACTCATCACAAAAAAAAATCAAAATTCGAAAAAATTCAATTTTCAACTCCAAACATCAAAAAAAGTTTAAATTTATTCAGTTGTCTTACTTTGACCTCTTTCTGACGTATTTCATGAAAAAGTTGATGAAAATCACACTCACAGCAAAAAAATTAAAATTTGTTTATTTTTTGAATTTTTTTGAATTTTGATTTTTTGTGATGAGTTTATTTTATCGAGTGGAAGGAGTTTTTCAACTTTTTCAACAGATACGTAAAAATAGGGGTCAAATGGGTCAGCTTTACCAATCAAAACTCTTTTTCATGTTTTAAATCAAAAAATCGCATTTTTTCGCAAACTTAAAATTTTTTTAAATCGACTTTGCGACAAGTTACCATCCCAATTTTTTAATTTTATGTTGTTCAGCATGAAAAGTTGTCCATAATATATTTTTTTCAGAATTTTTGAGAGTCGGAACGATATGAAAACTACGTTTCGAAACTTTTTGAGCTAATTTTTTGTACGAAAAAAAGTGGCAACACTGATTTTTATGATATCACCAAAAAGCCTTTTAAAACCCCTAACTATGGGGAAAAAGTTCCATTTTGGTAGGTATCGCGGTTATTGAGTAATCCACTGCTGAAATGAATGATACTTTAGGTTCACTGAAAACTTTGACACCCCCCTGGCTGCCGTTAAAAATGGGCTAGAGGGCTGCGATTTGCGCCATTGGTCATCCCTTCGGAAGGTCTTTCCACAGGAAAAATTTCAAAAAAATCGCCGAACCCACCTACCACTTCTTGGTTCAATTGACGTGGAATGACCCTTAAGTAACCAAAACATCTGGAAAAAGTAATCAGAAAAACCTTCAAAATCAAAATGCAAATAAAAACCAATTATCAACATTTCGAAAGTAAACTGGGTGAAAATGCAAAAAGGAAGCATGAAAAAATTATCGGATTTTGAAAACATCCCAACTAATGAAAAAAAAATTCAAAATTGAAAGCAATGGTGGGGGGGGGGGGAGTCCATCGAAATAGGGAGGAACTAAATTTAATCTTATCCAAAATCATATTATTTCGAAAAATTAAACACAAAAATACCAATTGTAAAATTGCAGAAATTTTCACACGAGCGAGCACTACATGAAAAAAATTATTTGAGTGTTGAGTTAATAATAGAAAAAAATTCCATAAGTAAGACGAGTCATTTTGGAACAGAAAACTTATTATAATCAATGGTAAAGGGTGAAAAAGGCGAGCTTAAAATCCAAATTTGGAAAAAATAGTGAAATGTACTGGTGCTTCAGAAATAAGTATAAAAAAATCTAAAATTCGCGAGAAAAAGACATCAAAACTTAACAAAAAGTGATACAATAAATTTCAAAAAAAAAAAAAAAAAAAATGGAAAAAAATGCTACAAAATATTGAAATTGAGAGAAAATGACCAAAACAGGAAGCAGAGAAATGATCAAGATCTGGAGAGAAAAAAAAATGGTCAAAGAATAATGTGGAAAAGCATCAAAATCCCTGAGAATGAAACTCAAGAGCAAAATTCAACATAAAAGCCCTAAAGAAAAAACATAACATTAAAAATTGAAAAAAAAAACTCATGAAAACTCATGATAAAATTCCGGAACCTTCACTAAAATTTAGGCACTAGAGAAAACACGAAAAATTGGGAATTAGAATACTCTGAGAACTTGAAAAAATGAAACGTGAAATAAAATCAAGAAAGCCCCAAAAAAATTCAAAATGAAACATGAAGTCTTAAAATCCAAAAAAACCTTTCAAATACTCAAAAAAACCTGTAAAAAGGAAAATTCCACAAAAATTTAGGCAGAAAAAATTACTAAAATTTGGTGCAAAATTAGAAGAAAATATCATAAAAATCGCAAAAATTCAAGAAAAAAAGTTTCGTCGAAATCAAAAACAAAAATTTAGTCAGAAAAACGAATCGATAAAATTCAAAACAAAATCACGTGGAAGGGATGAAAATGGAAAACTCTCGAAAATTCAGTTCAGGAAAAATCACTGACAATTCAGGCCAAAGAACTCGCGAGAATTAAAAGTACGAATTCGGAAAAAAAATCGACAAAATTTTGAAAAAAAATCATCGACAAAACAAGCAAAACTCAACTAGTACAATCTCTGTGAATATGAAGCATGAGAGATTTAAAATAGGTTCGGGAAAGAGGTTTCAATTATTCAGAATTTCCCCAAAATTTTACATTACAAAAAATGAATGAAACACCTGGCGATTTTTCAAATTTCCGAACATTTTAACCCCTCTCATCAACTCATTCTGAGTCTGAAATGTCTCCACCGTGTTCACATTATCCATTTCAATTTTTTTAGTCGAAAAAATGAATTTTCAATGTAAAAATGTCCAAAAAATACTTTTCAGAGCATTAAATCCCCTCCATATTCAATTTTCAACTCTTCCCCCTCCTCCTAATTCTAGCTTCATATTGAAAAGTAAGCAGTTGGCAAATAAAATTGGTGGATTCACTGTTTTCTATTAATAATAACGTTAGAAAGATCCTCCCTTACCAATTCTTTTATTGGCAGTTGATAATTGAATGATCTGGAAAATTGAAAGAATTAATTCGTAAAATCGGGAAAACTTGAAGAAAATCATTTCTCTGAAAGACCGGACATCCTGATTTCGTGTATTGATTTGAAGGATGGAAGAAAAAGATATTATTGTAAATTAAGTAAGGGATTAAACGACCTTCACTCTGATTTTCCTACTTCCTCATGAGGAAACTACTCCAGATGGTCCCCTGATTGGCTCCAATTCTGAAAAAAGCTTTTTAGAACGAACACGTTTCAACCACCCTTGCCCCTTCTCACCACTTCTAACCAATTAACATTTCAACCATCCAAACTTGGGTGTTGATTTTTTAGCTGATGAATGGTAGCTAAAGTTCAAGAAAATACTACTTTAGAAAAGAAACTTTCATTAATTAATCGTAACTAAAATGTAGAAAATATTGCTCAATATGCTCATCACTCCAATTTTATTTCATATAAAATCTATTTTTGAGAAAAGCTGCATTTCAAGGGAAGTATACATGTATGTATTTATTTTATAAGGTAATTACGGCAGAGATGAAAGGTTAACTTTGAACTTTCAGTAAAAATTTTTCTAGAACTAAGCTTCCTAGAAAAAATTAATTAGGTGAGCGTTCAGTTACAGGAAATTCAACATCGTACAATTTCGTTCCTATTTATTTTTTCGTAGAATGGACGACTAATGTGGTGATTTTTTTTTTGAAATTTTGGAAATACTTAATGGGGCATTTCTTAGTAATCGTGACAAAAAAAGGGAGACTTTATGAATTTTTGACTTACAGAAAAGTAGGATTTTTTAGGCAAAAAACAGAATTTTGGTGGTAGTAAAAAAAAAAACAGGAATTGCGGAATTTTTGGCAAAAATACATCATTTTTTGAAATTTAAACTGAAAACCAAGATTTTTGAGAACATTATTGAAACCAATAAGTACCTACTTTTAGCAACTTGAGCAAAAAGTAGAATATTTTTGAAAACAAAGCAGATTTTGTAAAAGAAAATTTTGGCAAAAATGCCGGATATTTTTGAAGAAAAAAAATGAGAATTTTGTAAAATAAGCAATTTTTGTGGCAGGAAAAAGCAAGACTTTTGGGCAAGAAAGTAGATAGATTTTCTGCCAACTTTGACAAAAAACTAAAATTTCTCGACTAGTTTGACAAAAAAGAGGAAATTTTTTCCGAAATTATGGCAAAAAAACAGCATTTTGTCAGGGGAAAACACGAAATTTCAGAAAATGTTGCAAAAAAGCAGTAAGTAGGTATTTCTTTGTCACAATAATCTTGACTACGAACCCAGATTTTTTCCAACTTTGACAACAACAAAAAAAAAAATTGGGAAATTTTTGACAGAAAATCAGGACATTTTTTGGCAACATCACAGGATTTTGTAGAAAATTATTCTGGTAAAAAGTAGGTCTTTTTAGAATTTTGGTCATAGAGCGAGATTTTTCGGCAACACTGACTGAAAATCAGATGGAATTTTGGTAAAAAGCAAGATTTTCCAATAAAAGACGATTTTGAAAACTTTAGACAAAAAAAGACAATTTTGGAAATTTTTTCAACAATTTTGACGAAAACTTTTGGGAAAAAGCAAAACATTTTCGACAACTTTGACAAAAAAGCAGTATTTCTCAGCAATTTTCACAAAAAAGTAATATATTATTGGCTGAAAGACAGAATTTTGTTTAAAATTTTCAGTAAATAAAGCTGGATTTTTCGACAACTTTGACAAAGAAAATAAGGAAAGATATTTTTCAAAATTTTAGCAAACCACAAGGATTTTTTAAAGCAATTTTTGCAAAAAAAAAAAGAGTTTTCTAGACCAGTTAGACAAGGCGTCCTTTTACAATCCGGCCAAAAAACAGTATTTTTTCGGGTGATTTTGAAAACAGAGCAGGGTTTTTTGTCAACTGAGACAAAACAGCCAATATTTTTGGCAATACTGGCCAAAACGTGAAATTTCATAGTAGGGAAAGCAGGATTAACAAGACTCTTGAAAATCCTGTCATATACGAATTCATTTCTACATCAACAATCAACTTACTCATTGTCATTACCATGTTCTCTTGTTCATTTCACGAAAATTGGTACTCACCTGTAACAGAAAGGCAAAATAAACTGTAAATTAAACGATTATGAGATTAACAAAACATATTAAAATGTGCATGATTCGAAATGAAATCTGATTTGAGTGCTACGATAATATATTTATAAGACACCATTATGTTAATATACATCTACACTGCATCTCCAATTCTCCAAGTCTGTTACATCAATTTGAGTGGGTTTTACGAAAGACGTTGGGATTTCAAGGTTTAAAAAATACAATGATATAATCCATCCAAACTGCTGGAAGTGATCCAAATGATTTTCTCAGCCTAATCCGTCAACTCACGACAGATAATGATGTCATCAGCAATTGTTTTTTTCAACTCTCCCCTTCCCCACACCTTGAGTTGTGAAAAAATATTCAATTTCACTCGCTATAGTCGTTTGAAAAAAAACAGCCAAAAACTAGATGTAATTTTTCAAAGCAATGTTTCAAATTAAAATTACCTATTTGTTATTCTGTTTTCAGGAGAAAAAATTTTACGGAAATGGCATAGAAGTGATCAAGAACAGAGGCGCTTCAGTGATATGGAAAAATTTAAGAGTTACCGCCGATATCAAAAAACAACACACGTTTCGAAATGCCACTCATATTTACAAAGAAATCATACATAATGGTAAATATCTGTCGAGAAACTCTTAGAGTTATATTTTTCTAATAATGCAATAATAGGTAACTATACCTCATCTCGATAAGGAAAAGTTTACCTAATTGTAAGTACAAGTACCTCGTATTGGATTTATAAATAATTTACCAGGGAGGAAAGGAAAAATTTAGCACCTGTTGACTCGTTCATCTTGCATGATTAAGTTGTAACATGCAATTAAATGATAGATACGTTCGGCAAATAATAAAACCTTGACATAATTCGTATAGGTAAATCTTTTTAAATCTAGGTACCTACTTGATACTAAATCACGATGGATGGTAATGAAGTATCTTACAGTAGATGAATGAGTAAATAAATAGAAACCTGATAGTAAAAAAATACTACACTGGAAGCTGCTATCTGTCTACCGGTATTTACATTAGGAAGTAAATATGAGCAATGGGTATTGTCTCGTGCAAGTATTAAATTTCATAACCACCTATCATTCATCTGATTCGTTGTGTATGTCTACATACCGCGTACCTACGTAGTAAATTACCTCCTCGAGTTACCGAATCGAATCGAACGGCGAACCAATCTAAAACCATGAAAATATCGATCTAGTAGACTGGTTAAAATCAATACATATTTTATCGTACTCACGAGCTTTTACAATGCATCAAGCATGACTTTTATCAATCTAACACGTGGTTCGAATCATCACCGCGCATGCGCCATAATTTTTTTTAGAGTGTAAACTGGTTTCTGAAAATCATGACAAAGTAACTCCAAGTCAAATTTTAACACCATCTTACCAACATAATTCGATGAAAAATGGCCTTACAATCGATTATCAACCGGATAATCACATTTTCACTATACTTACTGACCATATAATTATACTTATTAGCGATTACCGACGAATAAATGCCCTATAATTATAGATTACTCATTCATAGATCTTACCTAGATATACCTACTCACATGTTTATTAAATTTACAAAATTATATAATACGTTTGCAATTTTTTTTTCTGTTTCTAGTGAGCGGATTTGTGAAACCGAGCAGCTTGGTCGCTATTTTGGGAGCGAGGTAAATAAATCTCAATTTACTCGACGTGTAATTCTTGAAATTCTTTACCGTGAGGTGATCTCAAATCGATAAACGAATATTAAAAATATTTACAATTTTACAAATGTAATTTAAATTGTTATCTACGTGAAAATAAAACCTAATACGATGGTACCATTGTACCTCTACCTGCTCGTATCTATACGTAATTTCACGAAATTTTTAATCGTTATCGCAGCTTCGC
Source organism: Planococcus citri (assembly GCF_950023065.1). Lineage (NCBI taxonomy): Eukaryota > Metazoa > Arthropoda > Insecta > Hemiptera > Pseudococcidae > Planococcus > Planococcus citri. The sequence goes on along the minus strand of NC_088679.1, from coordinate 77,646,328 downwards.
GTAATATATTTTCTTTTTGATAACAACGAAAATTGCTATGGTACCTACTCAATTCGAGCGTCATTTTTTTTTTTACCAGGTACCTCATTTGAGTAAATACATAATTACGTACTATTAGCTACGTACCTACGTCTTAAAATTTCAATACTTATCGCGAAAAAATTACTTAATTTGGAAATCTCTAGGTACCTATGGTGAGATAATAAAATACATATTTCTGTTTTCAGTGGTTCGGGTAAAAGCACCTTGATGTCAGTGCTGGCAAATAGACAACCAGGTATGTGATTAAAATTGCACATGTACATAAATTAATGGTCTACAGTTCAACTCTTGGATTAGTTGCATTTTTGCAGTCCAAAAAATTCCCTTGAGTTTCGGTAGATTGGTTTGAAGCCCAAAATTAAACCATTATTTTTGGACCTTTTTGAATGAATGAAAGTTTTATTATTATTTGGTTCAGCACAATTTAGCGCTATTCACGAATTTTACAAATAGGATACTTAAAAAAGACTTAAGAAAGAAAATAGTTAGGGCTAAAAAAAAACCTAAAAGAAATTTTGAGGTTTGAGTCTTGAAAGGCGATTTTGCCCTATATTGAAGCAGCAAGCGAGGGTGTTTTCAGATAATTTGTTCAAGTATTTTTCAGTTACAGTTTTCAGAAAGTCGTCGATCGTTTCAATTTTGAGCTCACGTTGTGTTTGGGAATTCCAGCAAAACCATGGAGCGTTAGTGGCGATTTGACAAAATTTATTTTGGAATATTCGAAGTTTTTTCTTGTTTGTTTTGGAGGTACCGTACCACACTGGAGCCGCATATGTAAATGTAGGACGAAGAATAGTCTTGTAGATCAGTAATGCTGTTTGGATTTTCAAGCGCGAACTTCTGTTGATTAGCAAGAAAAGTGTTTTGAGTTTGAAGTAGGTAGCTTTCATTTTCTGTGAGATGTGACTTGTGAAGTTGTGAAAGTGAGTCGTTTGTCAAGGAATACTCCAAGATATTTTTTGGCATCATATCACTCCATTCTATTGTAGTGTTTTCAATATTAATGTTTCTGGCAGGGTTACAGTGATGTCTCAGCGTGAAGATTTTTGTAACTGTTTTGTTTGGATTGAGTTCGAGTTTCCAGGATTTTAGCCAGGAGTTAGTGGTGTTGATACTTTGTTTGAGTTTGTCGATTGCACTGGAGAGATTACTACTTTGGATGCATAAGCAGGCATCATCTGCAAATTGAGGAATTTTAGCATTTGATGAAGTTGAGATGTTGTTGCAGTAGATGTTGAAAAGCGTAGGGCTTAAAACAGCTCCTTGAGGTACACCTCTGAAGATAGGTTTAGGGTCCGATAGTGAATCGTTGATGCAAATCTGGAAGTAACTGTCTGATAAGAACGATTTGATAATATCAAATAGATAACGAGGTACTTGAGTAATCGTAGGAGACCGGAATGCCATATGGAGCCTTAAGCTTGTTTAATGTCGAGAAACACTGTGGCGGTGTACTGTTCATTTTCAAAACCTTGATGGATAATTTCAGTAAGACGATGGAGTTGATGTGTTGTTGCTGTATGTTTTCAAAAGCCAAACTGAAACTGGGGCAATATCTTGTGTCTGTTGGTGTGATTAGTTGAATGCTTCAAGATGATACGTTCTAGTAATTTGGAAAGTGAAGTCAGTAGGCTGATTAGTCTATAGCTTGCAGGACAAGTTGGACCAGGACATGTATCATTTGATCCATCAAAAAAAGCTAGTCCAAGTTTAGGCAAAAAATCCATAAATTCAAATATTTTGACAAACATTTTTTTTGAAGACTTTTTAAATATTTTGAGTTTAAAATATTCCCATCAACATTCTTTTTGAGCAGATTTCAAGAATTTCAGACCCAAAATTAGGGTCACAACTTTCTTAAAGTTTTGAAAAAGGTATCATGTGACCAATCAAAAAAGGCTAAAGTTTATGTCAACAAATTGCAAGAAATTTGAATATTTTGACAAAAACAAGGTTTTTGAACATTTTTGAAAATTTTTGAGTTCAAAATTGAGTTATGATTTTTGGGGTTTTGGGTCAAAATTTCAAAAGAAAATCAAAAATGCCCATCAATATTTTTTTTGAGCAACTTTGAAGAATTTTTAGTCTAAAAGTGGGTCTTGATTTTTTAAAAAATTTGCCATAAATCAAATTTGGTCACAAAACAAAATCAAAAATTTCCATAACTATTATTTTGTTTGCGTAATTTCGAAGAATTTTGAGCTTTCAACAGAGTTATGATTTTATAGGGGTTTTCGAAAATTGTGTCATGCTACCAATCAAATTGGATCAAAATTTCAAAAGATGATCAAAAATTCTCATCGACATTTTTTTTGGGCAGCTTTGAAGAATTTTGAGCCCAAAATTGGGTAGTGATTTTTTTTTTTGAAAAATGTGCTAGATACCAATCAAAGGTCAGAATTTCAAAAGAAAATCAAAATGTCCCATCAACAGTTTTTTTGAACAGTTTTGAAGAATTTTGAGTTCTAAATTGATTATGGTTTTTGTGGGTTTTTTGAAAAAAATACCACGCAACTTATCGAAATGGTTATTTTTTTGAGGAAAAAACAAATACCTATTTCCAACAAAAACTTTTAAAGCAATTCTGAAGAATTTTAAGGTTAAAACTGATCATGATTTTCAAGAAAGTGTTGAGCATTAAAGTCTGTTTTCTTTTTTTTTATGTAGGTATTTTGAATTGTTTCCAAGTTTGTCTCAATTGGCACCTTTTCAATAATCAAAAATCATGACCGAAGTTTGGGCTCAAAATCATTCAAAACTGCTCAAAAAAAATTTTCATTATTTTTTTACTGAAATTATAACTTGGTATTTTGATAAATCGCATTTCGTACGACACGTTTTTCCAAAATTCAAAAAATCGTCACTCAATTTTAAGCTCAAAATTCTTCAAAACTGCTCAAAAAAAGTTTTTATAAGAATTCTTGCTTTTCTGTAAAAATTTCTCATCTGCACTTTGATGAGTGGCTGACAAACTTTTCGAAAATCTCGAAAATCATAACCAAATTTCAAGCTCTAAATTCTTCAAAAAATCTCAAAAATTATTTCGGTAGAAATATTTGAATTTTTCGCGATATTTCAAGTTATTTCGATAGATTGCAAGGTCACTTTTGAATAATTCTACAACAGTTTATTTTGGCTCGAAATTGGGGTGGGGAGGAGGGGGAGAAGTTCAATGAAAATTCGACTACACTCAAATGTGCAAGCCATTTTTTGCGAACTTTAATTGAATGAACGTACTAAAATGAACTCCTTCATGCTATAGATATAAAGTGAGAGGGAAAGTGCCCAGTACCAACTCTTGAAACATTTTTGGGCTCAGGCCTTCTTGAAAAAATTGAGTTTTCTTATAGACTACACTGTCCTATTGACTATTGAGCAACTGCGAAAATCTGAAATACATCTTATATCACATCCAAAAACCCATTGAATTCCTTGGGCCCCAAAAATGCAACCTAAATTCGATTTTTAGAGTACTTTTTACCAGATAGACCTAAAATATTAATAATGATTAAAATTGGCTACTATGAAAGATTTTAATTTTTTCCCGCAGTGAATTTAAAAGTAGACGGAGACGTGCGAGTAAACGGTAGAAAAATACAGCTCAAATTAATGAGACAAATTTCCGGATTCGTTTATCAAGATGATTTATTTATTCCTACATTAACCGTTTTGGAACATTTACATTTGGCTGTAAGCTTGCTCAATTTTACTCTTATTCATCTAGAAAATTATCTCACAAATGAGTATATACGTATTTGATTTTTATATTCTTCTTTTCCAAAATAGGCACAATTAAAATTAGATAAGAAAATTAGCGCCGAATATCGCAGAAAGTTGGTAAACGAGTTGTTATCAGATGTAGGTTTGACGAAATGTACCAACAGCTTTATAGGAAGCACAAGTTTCGGTAGAGGGAAAGTCAGTACCTAATACCTATCTATTCTACATGAATTTCCACACAAGCTCGATGTATTTTACTCAGTTGATATGGTTTATTTCAGGTCAACTTGTCAGGAGGTGAACAAAAAAGGTTATCTGTAGCCACCGAGTTATTAACCGACCCTCTTTTGTTATTTTGCGATGAACCAACTACAGGTAAATACCTACGAGTATCTCAATTTTGCAGAAAATGCACGTACCTACAATGTTCAACAATAGCAATAGGTACATCAATTTCATTGACCTAATGATTTTTCTTATGATTTACCAGGTTTAGATTCCTTTACAGCGTTAAAGCTGGTAACAGTGATGAGAAATATGACTAGTCAAAGAGGTAAAACGATTATTTGCTCGATTCATCAACCCAGTCCGAGAATATTCGAATTATTCCACCAAATTATCTTGTTGTATAATGGCAAAATCGCATTCAGCGGTACCACCAAAGACGCTTTGGAATTTTTTCAAAGGTATTCACATCAATCGTACTATCAAAATCTAAATTTTTATGTACATGTCAATGAAAAATTATGAGTACTTATTCGAGCTTTGATTTCAGCATCGGTTATCCTTATAAAGAAGAACAAAACCCCGCCGATTATTTAGTTAAAAGTTTAGCCATAGTTCCTGGACAAGAGTTAGAAACCGCTAACAAAGCGTCCAACATTTGTTCAGAATTTGAAAAAAGTCAATACGCCACAGAAATGTATGATCGAATTGAAGAAGAAAGTCGTAAAAAGGTGAGCTTTCCTTCTTATCGATATATTATTTTATTCGCATAACGTTAGATGAAAACTTATCTAATTTTCTTTCAATTTGATTAACAGGCTCAAGATTTTAGTGTTCCTGAAAAAATGTAAGCAATGAATTTTTATTCGTATCAAACTAAATAGATTAGATAGGTACCTACATTTTATGTTTCAAATGTCCTTCTCGCTGCGGTAACTTTTGAAGGTGAAAAGATGTGCTTTTTACGTTTAAATCATTGGGTGTTCATAAAAAATTATAAAACTAATCGATATATTTTTAGAGAGATTAACGAAAATTTTCGAACGAAAAATAAAGTTAGGTATTTAATTTTTCTTTCCTTCCAGTTCATATTTTTGGAAAAAAAAGAACGAAAATTCATTAAAAAAAATTCTAAAATAGAAAATTTTTCTATTCATAATTTTATCAGTCCAATGTTTTGAGACACATTTTTGATAAGGAAGAAAAATACATTTTTTTTGAGTACAATTTATTGAAAAAAACCTAAGGAGAATAGTTCGAAACTAAGGTTCAAATTCTGAGAAAATTTACTCAAATATGTACGTATGATCAACATGATTACTCTGTTTTAATTATTAAGGCGAATTTTTCGCCATTTTTTTGAAAAAAAAGAAATATTTTAGAATACTTTTTCTTGATGAATCATTAAAAGTAAGCCTTAAAATACAAACAAAAAAAAATCAAAAATGACAAAAAAATACCGGTATCAAGAAAATTTCAGCAGCTCCAAAAATAATCGCTCTAGCTTATCACCTATTTTTGAAAAAAGACCTCAAAATGTTGAAAAAATTTAGATGTGACGAATACCCCATTTTCATGACCTTGATACATTTTCTGTAAATACCTACTTGAATTTATTAGAAAAAAAATCAGACCTAACAAATTTTTTTAACATCAATAAAAAAATACTCAAAACTTTGACGATCCATTTAAATTTCAGTTAGCTCAATTCTGTGTACTTTTTCAGAGAAAAAAAAAGGACTAAAAATAATTTTTTGATTAGATCCAAATGAACTGGGCTTTGAAAAGCTTAAAAACTTGAAAATTTACTCAGAATAATACTGGGGTAGTATACAAAATACAAGAAGATATTTGAACTCAGCTTCTTCGAAACCCCCCTCCCCACTCCTAAAAAAAAATGATATCCATAGAACCAAATTTCAATAAGCCCGTCAAATTTTCCTCTAAATTTGAACGAATTTTTTTAAAAATTGCACCCAAAAAGGTTTTGTTGAAGGCTCAGGCCAAAATTGAGCTTCAAAAAACCAGAAAAATTAAAAAGTGTTTCAATACTTTGAAATTCCATCGAATTTTTACCAATTTTATGTCTTTCATTTTTCAATAAGTAGCCCCCAAAAGTACTTTTTTTTGACTAATTCTAATTATAAATGTGGGTTTCAATAAATATGTACTCAAACAATTGAAATGTTGCTAAAAAAATTAATTATTTCCAAAAAGCCAGAAAAATAAAAAAGTTGAGTCAAATTTTGGTTAAATTAATGAGGTTTTTAAAACAAATTTTCAAATTATTTTACTACAGAAAAAAGAACTCTAAATATAATTTTCAAATCAGACCAATATAATTTTTTGATTTACCTTAGTTTCACAGTGATCCTCAAAAACCAGGAAAACTGAAAAGTGACTTAAAATTTTAGCATGTCATTTTTTTTTGCCAATTTTGGAGCTTCAAAGTGTAAGAGGGTAAATTAACTTAAAGCAATGATTGGTAATGTGACTTACGATGGTTGCTATTGTGTTGTTTCCAAGAAATATCCCTTAGAGTATTTCTACTAAATACTCACCGGAATACCTCACATGCTCGGCTAGGGCGTGAGTAGGAAATGGTTGCTTTTACACTCTTAACATATGATCATACACACCATAAATAATAACAAGTTATACACGAGAATAATATTTAATGTGTGCAATATTAACAACACGTTACAGGTTTTACATAATTACATATTCTATGTATTTATGTACGTTAACAAGACACTTTCTTAAACTAAATATACACACGTTGGTGTTACACACTGTGGTGTAGGTTTGGATAAGTGATCTCCTCTGGCAAGGAGATCTAACTTATTCACACTGATATGTGTAAGTACTTACCCAGAGTGGCGACGAGTAGATCATCACTCCTTCTCGTCTATTAATTGGTTTCACTAATAACTAACTAAAACTAAAGCACTAAACCTAACACTTAACACTCGAGAGTAAAACTTATACTTAAATGACTGCATTAACCCATTAACCGTGAATAACATACCCGCGTGCACTCGGATACATTACTGGCGTTCTGTACTCTCGTCGCTTGGCTCGTATGGCTAGCTGACGAGAATACAACGCAGTGTTGCCTTAGTGCAACGCAGTGTTACCATGTGGGCGAGCCCTATACATACCACGTACGGCATAGTAGTATATCACATATGCCCCTCTGAGGTTTGCTCGATGGCGTAACCAGCGGAGAAAAGCACGGATAAAAACATGATATACTATGCATGTACGTGGCAGCGGAGCTGTCCCCCTGCCCCCCTGCGTTTCTACGATGAGAATGGCAGAGGCATACGGTAAAGAATAACTTAGACAAGAGAAAATAAATTAATCGACCATCAAGGCCCAGCAACAGGTTCATGTATAGGTGGTACCGCGTAATAATCAAAGAATGGTATTCAAATTTCAAATTTTGTGCTTGGTAGCCTCGCTGCATTGGATATATGTATATGTAACATCTTGTATGTTACGTCCATTTTTCGAAATCGCTCACTGCGACGTCTGCAAGAAATCTGTCATTTTTTGAGGTTGATAATGCGAAAAATGGCACGTGCCTGCCGGATCGCGATTATCGATATGCAAAATAATGACACAGCGATTTCTGCAATTCTCGCAGAGGATTCGCAGGCTGGGAAACCTGTTATTATAGTATATCCTTCTTGCAGCGTTGTCCGTCTGAACATATTATAACACTTTAATTGTGTTAAAATTGGCATTTTTGATAACACGAAAGCTCGAACAACACCAACTACGAAAAGAAACTGGCTTCTTTAATTGAAGCTGTGTCATCGGTTTCGTGTGTGTCATGACTTGCAGAAAGGTAGTCATCGCTACATCTCATGCTGGAACCCGTAACCGGTTCCGTGCAAGTCATGGCATTATCAGGCAGCGTACCTGTCCTTTTCGGTAACGTCATCACCCGCGGAATCCTCCAGGACCATGCCTGATTTCTTCCAGATACGGGGTGCGTACTGTGGCAGAGTACCAATTATTAATATGTTCTTATGCGGATTCTTTTGATGGTTCGTAAACCATGCTACCAAGTTCCTCTCAATTCCCTAGGTGTCAGCATCCCATTTGGACATACTGTAACATCTTGTATGTTACTTCCATGTCACGTGGTCGCCGAATACAATTCAACGATTGTTCAACGAATAGTCACGTGTTCTGTTCTTTTTCGGTAATCTTCGCCTCCCAAGTGAGGGAGATACCGTGGCAGAGAACCGATTATGGTGCATGTCCTTGTATGGGTTTCAATTGGTTCAACGACCAAGATTGCTGATCAGCGGTCTACCTGATTTAAACATGCGCTTATAACACCTTGTGTGTTACAGTTCATTTTTTGGATCACATCGCCAATGATCAAGGTAACAATCGCCCTAGCAGGCGGTTCTTTCCATTGGCAATGGAGATAGCAATACCGTGCTCTCGAACAAGCTGCAGTAGCGCAGGGTGTCGGCATGGTATGCCTCCATGGCAGAGGACCAATAAATAGCATGTCCTTTTTTCAGGGCGTTATGGGTTCGTAAACCTCGACCACTAATTTACCAATTTTGAACTTGCTGTAATTGTGAGCCAGTTTGAATAATACCTTGCATCTACTCGACGGTAGTTGCATATACCAATACGGTAAAAATAAACTCTCCGAGCATACCAATATAACACCTAGTGTGTTACGGTCTATTTTCGGTAATATCATCTACACAGCCCAAAGGTGAAGAAGTCTTTGAGCACAAATCTCCTCAAGATCTCGCGATTTGATGGTGACATGTCTCAATTTCTCAACATCTTGGCGCATAGATGTACCGTGGCAGAGAACCAATTATTAATATGCTCCTAGTGGAGGTGTTACGAGCGGCTTACAAAATCCGACCTGATAGTCGATTAAAGCGCATACTTCAACTGGTTGTCATTACAAGCAAGGTGACAAGGCCGAAATGAGCTTTCGGATACGATTCGTCGATCGTTTTCCTATGGCTCGAAAGACTCGATCAGTTTATCGTGTGAGAACTACACCGCGGTAGTTCTAATTACCATCGCGGTAATTGTGCTCCCTGAACATTGTATCACCTCGTGGAGATACTGTCTGTCATTTTTTGGTAATAACACCCAGCGTTGAAAAAATAGTGGGTGCTTACCCAGGCAGAGTACCTGTTGTCTTTTTGGTAATGGCCCAAAGTTTCCGAAAAAATCGTGCAGAATTTTAACAGCCACTTCGGTATTACCCAGGCAGAGCACCTGTTGTCGTTTTAGGTATCGACAAAACACGAGGAAAACAACGTGAATCCGTCGCTTCTTTGTATCCTGCGATACCAGGGCAGAGTACCTATTAAATTAATGTTCTTCTAGGAGACTTGCGTCTTACATTTCCAACCTGAGTGTCGGAGAAGGCGCTTTGCAACTGATCGTTCTATTTGAGAGGAAAGTCAGTTTATCTTTTAAAGGAACTACACCGCGGTAATCCCGAATACCATCGCGGTAATTCTTTTGGCTCTCTGAACATTTGTAACGTTCTTGCGTTACTTCTTCAAAGCGGTACCAACAAGGTGTTACTGGAACTGAGTCCAGTGGTTTTGCTTCATCTCGAGCGGATGTGCAAGCCTTGCTGATACCTCATTTTAGGTCACGATCGGATAGCGTGAGCTCGCCTCAATCTAAGACTCTAGAAAGAGAGAGGCTCGATAGGTATCGCGTATCCGATTCGTGCCTTGGCAGAGTACCTCTTATTTTAATGTTCTTTTGAGAGCGAGCGTCTTACATTTCCAACCTGAATGTCGGATAATGCGCATTCAACTGACCCGTTGTTGCTTGTTGAGGGCTGCGGTCCAATAAATAAATAAATAGTTGCGTTCGACGACGCATCTTGTGTCAACCAGGACAAAAAAGAGTGCTCTTCAAACTAGCTACACCTGTTGTGTTGCATATATCGTTCAAAGAGACTTTGCGGCTTACAGTATCAACCTGTTTGTCGATTCATGCGCCATCTTGTCCTGAGGTGGAAAAAATATCTATTCAGACTGCGTGACAATCGATTCTAGCAAATCAATTCTTCGAGTTTGCACGGGTATGTAGTACCAATTCGGCGATTGGTGCTAACGTGAGATAACTTCAACGAGTTGTCATCACGCTTAACGAATTGCAATATACGGCGATATTGCATTAAGGGTTTGCAAAACACAAGAGAGAAAATATAAAGCAAAAAACTCTACGAAAATGCAAACAAAGATGTTACTAATAATAAAGTCGTTTCTACCTTCGACGAGGTAGTAACGGCTTGTAGGAACTATGTACAAATTAACGAAAATTAATACTAGAACATAAAAAAGTAAAAAATACAAAACAACTAACAAATTAAGGTGACAAACACATCACTGGGTGAAAATTCAAACAAGAAATAATACGAAATGTTACAAAAGAGAATTAATACTAATCAAAGGAACAAAATCGTCATCACCGTGATACATCAATCACAAAAAATTAAGTCTTCTAAAAATTAGTTCAAAACGAAAATACAAGTAACAGAAAATTCATACACGTAGGTATGTAATTTGAAAACAAAAGAAAAAGTAATTTTAACATGATATTTACATAACAGCCATGATGAGAATAAAAACAATAAAAACTTTGAAATATCTGCACGCAGGCAGGTTTGACAAAGAAAATACAAAATGCAAAAAAAAAAAAAAAATTATTTACAAAGAAAAATTTACAATGGTAGTATCGAAAAAACTGGTCATTGCGGTGCAATTCGAATGTCATCGACGTAAGTAAGCGGCGCGGTGACTCGTTCCAATAGGATCGTGAACGGATGTGCCATCGGCGCTTCGTTGAGCGGTAGAGGATTGAATTCCGCGTTCGGCTCGGGCTCATACCGCGACTGGAGTATCTCATCGACGATGGAGTCATAGCGGTTGAGGGGACGTACCGTTGATCGCCGATGAACCTGAGTCCAGGTGATTTGTCGCTGATCGGTAGAATGTGCCGGTCCCAGGATTGGTTGAAGTTGCGGCTTGTCGTTGGCATTGCGGGTGATCTCATAATATCGCCGCTCTTCGCCGCTTGGCATTACCGTGATAATGTCGGTTACTTCCGGAGTTGGCGGCCGGCGAGTGAGAATATTCGACTGGAACCTTTGACGACACTCGACGGTGTCATCGTTCGGTGCGAGTAAACGTCTCAACTCTGGGTGCCACGGTGGAATAATTGGCCATAGTCGGACTGGAACTTCGTTGCCTCGGACTGGCTCGTGTAACACGTCCAACGACGGCTTTCGGAACGAATGCCCTACTGGCATTTTCGATACGCAAACCATTTTTTCGATACTGTTGAAAAAATATAAAGTATTAGAATTGGCAGTAAAAAACTCAACAAACTACGACGAGTTTGTAACATAGAGAAAAGACCACCAATTCGACGATTGGGATATAATTCTGTTTTTCGATCAACTCCTGTTAGAGAAGTTCGAAAGTTGATGTATTGAAAGTTTCAACAATTCGACGATTGTGAGCTTTCAATGTTGTAAATTTGCCAAATTAAGTCTGTGTAGAGTAACAGCAGTGCAAACCATAGTATAAAATACTCTTTGTCGAGTTCAATTGAACGAGTTATTGTCGATACATAGAAGCAGTCATCTTGATTATGACGTTTAATGCTTATGTGCGCAGTTTTTTCAGATAAGGCATACGTTACTGTGAATGCGTGCACCAATCTGTCGACAAAGCGCAATATATAATAAATATCGTTGAAGGCACACCAGCGTTCTTGAATATTCATTATTGCTGTAATCAAAATAATTTCGACAAAGTAAATAAAAGACATTGATTCAAAATCTTGTATTCTGATATCAAAAAGTCATACAGTATAGCTTATTACTACTACAACAGTGTGTTTTGGCAAATGTAAGAAAACGAGATACGATCGAAACAAAACAAAAAAAAAAATTTTTAACTATTTATAAAGAAAACGCGAGTTGGTTTAAAGATCTTCGTCTTCTTCATCCTCCTCGTCGTCTTCACCTTCATCGTCATTTGAAGGTTCGATTGCCGGTACGCCCGTTTGCTGTACTCCTTCATCGAGGAGCGCTGCTTCGGTGCGTGGTGATACTGGCTGTTGAGATTCTTCGTCGTTGCGAGGACTCTCATTAGTCAGATCATAAGTACCAACGAGGTGTGCCGGCTCGGTTGTTTCGATCGCTTCAGTAGTGACTACGGTGGTCACTACTTGTCGAATGGTAGTAAACTCATCATTCTCGACGGAATGTAGAGTTAGAGTCGTATCCTGTACCGCTGTATCAACCTTTGTGAGTATGCGCTGCTCGACTGACTGCGCTCCTTGAGGTAGTTCCTCCTCGGCGGAAGGATCTGCCGTATTGGTAAGGTCGATTGTTTTGAGCGGTTTATCCGACTCCGTTAGCGACGTTGATCCGGTTAAGTCGACCGTTTTCACTGGTTTCTCATGCGGCGTTGATTCTGTTAAATCAAGCTTCGGCACGAGTACCTTTGGCTGAGTGCCGACTGTTCCTTCCGTCGTAGGATGTTCGGCATCAGTTTGTTTTTTCGGTTGAGACTGTGTACCGAATACCTTTTTGAGGACTAAGTTGCGCTTAAGCGCTGCGTTTACTCGCAGCTGCTTTGCACGCTGCTGTCTCGGAATGTACGTCAGTAACGTTTGCGGTGGCGAGAGCTTAGTTTTTATCGCGCTGCGTGACTTGCGCGGTTTTGATTTGACGACTTTTGTCGTGTCGCTTTCCGATGCAGAGGCAGAGGTCGTTGAGTCGGTAGGCTCAGGTACGCCATCGGTATTGCCGAATATCTCGTACATTCGACGCTCTGTTTCGGTAGGAGGTTTACCCGATGGTGGAGTTTTTACCATGAACCCAATGTATTTGTCGTTATCGATAGTTGGGTTAGGTTTAAGACCGGTGTTGAGTACGGACGACTCATCTCCCGACTTTACCTTGCGATCTTTTGATTTATTCGACGATCGGTGCTCTGAGCGGGAGCGTTCTCTTGCTTTGGAGGTTGCGCGGGATGGAGTTTTAGACGTGCTGAGTTTGTTATTTGAATCATCCGACGAAATCCCGGATTTTTCAGAAACGTTGCGGGCTGGTTTCTCCTTCGACGAGGAGATGCCAGCTTTAGCATTATCGGCTTCCTTCTTCCACTCCATCTTTTCCTTCAACGATTCGCGCGATTTGGCATCGGCGGCTAGTCGCTCCTGCTCTTTCGCTTTACTAGCTTTTACATCGGCTTGAATTTTAGTGAGGACTTTGGCGCGTTCGATCACCTCCTTATCGGTAAGCGGTTTCTGTTCGTCGTCAGAAAAACCTACATTTGTTAGGTGCAAGCCACTGTATGGTGAAATCTCAACTTTCGTTGAAGTTGTTGATTTCGCCTTTTGGTTGCGCGGATCTAGCGGATGACATCCAGGTGTCGCTGTACCCACTTTGGGGTATGGCGGCGTACCCACTGCTTTATTTCCCAGGTAATTCGCTGTTGCCTGCTGCAACTGCGGGTTTACGTAGGATGGTGACAGGGTGTCGGTTACGATGTCATTCGGGCTTTGCTGGAACGACGATTTTGGCAGATTGAACTGCGGCATCACTGGTGCGGAAGTTTGTTGCGAATCGACGTTCGTATCAAGCTTCGCTTTTGATGTCGGCGGCGTTGCAGGTGACGATGCGGCGCTATTAGCGTTATTCAACTCGACGGTTGAATCGCTTTTTTCGATGACTGGTTCCGGAATAAATACGGCTGCAATACAGTTTGCTACTTTTTGGTATGTAGCTTTCGTATATTTCGGGCCAAGCTCGTCTACTGATGCCAATTCCAGGTTCAAGTCGTTGAGTAAGTGGCTCGCAACCATATACTGGAATTTTCCAGTTCCCCAATTGTACGAGAATGTTTGTGTAATTTGCCGGAACGTGTTGTTGTGCAGTCGGCCGCTTGCGTTCGGAGGCAACATGATTACCTGTTCGACTTTTTTATCTCCTAAAACTTCGATGAGTTTCCGGAAATTTAAGTCGAAGGTATTCGGTGGCGTAAATGAGAAGATGTCGAACGTGCCAATAGATATCATGAGATTTTTCGGGATTTGTTTTAATTCGACGATTAACTCAATCAATTCCGAAATCTTCATGTCGCGCTTATACATGCGCTTATCTATGTTGTCATGGTATGGTTTGCCTTCCGTAATCGCATGCATGATGCCATGAGCATGGATGTCGCCTACAATCCAATATTTGTACGCGAACAGAGCCATAACGGGTTTTGCTTCGCCGATTTTCAAACCGCAGACCGAAAAGTGTTGCGGGTAGGCATTCGTTGGGTAGAATGGCGCTAACACTTCGTGCGTTACCTCCGGGTATCGTGAATCGAAGGTGTCTCGATTTGCTTTCGTATTGGACTGTTTTCCCGGTTTTGCCCGCTTTTTCTTTTTTGGTACAACCGCCGGAGACTGGTTCGCCGTTGGTTGAGCGCTTTCGGCTTGATTCGGTACGTTCAAATTCGCGTTCGGATCAACGGAATTCTGCGTGTTGGCGGTATCAGGCGCGTTGGAGTTCGACTGCTCGCCACTTTGAGCGAGTGGTCTTCCCCAGTAGTCTGTTTCCTTCTTTTGCGGGAAATCCCAGTAAGGTGAAATCGGCGAGTGGGAACTTGCATCCGGTACAGTCGGCGCTGTACCCGGTTGCACGAACGGGATTTTGAAACTAATAAGCGCCCCGTCGGCCGCGTCCTCGACGTGAGCGAGTGTCCGTAGGGCGGTTGTCGTAGCGGCGTTCGTCGTGATGGTGCTCGTATTCGTCGTACCGTCGATTATCGTAGCGTTCGTCGTAGCGTCCGTCGCTGCGTTCGTCGTAGCGTTCGTCGCGGCGTTCGCTGCGGCGCCTGTTATGATCGGGAAACCGGGCGGCGGGCGGTGGAGGCCTTGCGTAAGGTTGCTCGCGGTAGCGGCGTTTGTTTGAGGTATCCCTGCGCTCACCTGCGTGGGCGCGGGGATACCTCTTTCCGCGTTTTTTGACGGCTTCGGAACTTTCGGCGTGACCTTTGGTGTACCGTTGTTGACCGGAGGTGGTGGCGGGAACGGTGACGGTACAAACCCCTGGCAGGGCTCGTTTGTCGCCGCGGTAGGTGCAGTGGTCGTCGAAATCGGCGTCGTATTCGTCGGTAAGGTAGCCGTAACCGCCGGCAGCGAAGCTGGCGTCGTCGCATTCGAGCTGGTTGCAGATTGCTGGTTCAAGTGACTGGCTATCGCTGTGGAGCTCGGGAATAGCGATGACATTTTGGCTTTACGAAGTGCCTCGTATTTCGCCGTAGTAGTTTCCAATTGAGCTTTTAAACTCGCGATCGTATTATTAGCATCAGTTAATTGTACTTCGAAATCTGACATTTTCTTGTACATGTCTTCGGACAAATCTTGTTGTAGTTCTCTGTCGGTATGCAACTGAGCGATTTCCCTAAGGAGAGCTTGCAACTCGCCGGTTGCGGCTTCCGTAGGTTCAGGCGTCGAGATTTGAATACGAGTTACCTCTACCTTGTAGCAGATGTCCTCGCTCACATCTCGTTCGCATCCAATATGAGTACACTTAGTCAACTGCACGCCGGCAGGATTTCGAAGTTCGGAGTTTTTTATCGCTTTCATGATGCAGCTCTTATGATAAAGATGCTGACACTTGGTTATGTAGATTGATTCGGGAACCTTTTTGTCGCCTCCATACTGCTTGCCTGGTGACGTAATCACCAAACCGCATTTGTCGCATGCGAGATGCGTATATTCTGCCATCACTGTGAACAGAAATGCGACGAGGTGTTAGACGAAGATGTAAGGCAATACCGGTTTAGCGAAAAATAAATGTTGAATAATTGTTCGAAAACAAATCGGCATGGTGGGCCTATTGTCTTTACGTTAACACTGCTTAGTAGTGTGAAAGCATAATAATCGTACGAGTTTGTACTTACCACAGGAGCTGATGACAAATATTCAAAAATTTGAAGCGAGAAAACGAAAAAATAATATACTCGAAATAAGTAATAATTACTTACGATAGCAACGCAAAAATAAGACGCGAAGACAGAATACGAAGATTCAAAAACGCATTAGCAAAACATATAGCAAGAGCAAAGGCATGTACTCGGTAGCACGTGAAACGAAATAATGATTTCGATAGTTGGATCAGATTCGTCGTTGCTTCCAACTGCCGAGTCTTTCCCCCACTTCGCTACTCGGCGGCAGCGAACGGGATTGGTCGAACTCGGCGTTGTGTTGGTAGCGATGCGCTCGAACGGCAGGTTTTGACTATAACCTTCTAGAATGTTCTAAGCAGAAAATATCAGACGGCGCCGATTTTCCTGGAACGGGTTTGTCAAAATGTGCGCCTAAATGCGCAGTTCGGCGGTCTTTATTGTTATGATAAACTACGTCGCAATTAAATCGAATTTTTTAACGGCCTGTCAGCCATTTTGCTATCGCTACGAGTCACGTCGCTTTCTCTTCATCGAAAGAAAACATCTGCCTTTTGCTAAGTGCACGTTTTTTCTTTGTCTCGAAATTATTGCGTCAGATTTCTTCATCGATTCCAATCTTTTATCGGATTCGATGGTTGAAATTTGCGTGCTGGTGGTTTTTGTTATTATCACCTCGAAATTCTAATTATTCAAATTTCTATTTGTCATCAATTAAATATTACTACTCCTGTGGTTTTTATTTATGTCTTTTTCAGGTATTTGTTCGAAGAAATTTGCGTCACAGTCTTTTACTGTATTGCAAAAATTTCGTGCAAAAATATCCAAAATCTATTATTTCGGTCATTTTATCGCAATTTTGAAGTTTTCAAAATTACATTTTGATATTTGAACTAATTTCGAGTCAACAAAATTTAGTTATTTTGGACTCTCAATTATTTTCATACGTATCTAGGATTTTTCAAAATTTATTATCATTTCGAAAACATTTCAAAATGAGCGAATTTCAACTCTCAATTTTGATTTCTCGCAAACAAGAGGGCATATGTTGGTGAAATGAATCACTATCTGTGTATAGTATTACATTTCTTGATATGTACTTTTCGAAAATGAAAATATTTCAAAATCTTTTATTTCGAAAGAATTATGAACTTGTCTGCGTTTGAAAATTGCGTTTTTGTAATTTTATCTCTTCGAATTTCGAGTTGTAGTGTTTAGACAGGGTATATGGATTTGTACATTAATCTCAGTATGCTAACTAAGTTTTACCTGTACGTTTAGCTCCAAAAGCAACTTTCTAAATAGAGTTTGCTATGTTGTCGATTTATTCCAGTTTGAATTTAATTTTTTCTGATTACTTTTCAACTGCTACTTTCTGTTGTGAAAATCTGCTTATTTTCATCATACTCGTAGTTATTTCACCGAGAAAAAACAAACATTGTATTACTTAACACTGATGCTGGAAATTCTAAACGACTACATAATTAGTCACTGTACCTGTATTTTCTACTTCTAAATGCTACGTCTGGCAACGTTGCTATATTCCATTTGTACCGCTGGCGGTATTTTATACTACGATAAAATTTGCTCGCCCTTCGTATACGATCTGGAATCTGTGTGAAAATGCGTGAACGTTATTAGCGATCATAATTTCTAAATAAATTATTACTGCTAATTATTCATAAATCTAGGTTGATTTAGTACTGTTATTTGGTCTTAGTATAATCGGTTTCAGTTTCGTAGCTCTTTTAGCTGTTTTTGAAATTTTAAACTAAGAGACCATCGGTACTTTCTACGTAGCTTCTCCTAGCTAATTTATTTCGCAAAATCATTATTAATTGAGACCGGTTACGTCTACGTAGCTCTTCCTAGCTACAATCACTTTACTCACCGGTAAATTGACCGTAGGTATTCTGCTAATGAACGTTCGTTAAAATTATCTTTCATTTGCGTATCTGAATTGACTAAATTATTCGCTAGTTATCAATGATTTGATTTGGTTCGCTGCTAATTTGTAATTTTGAATTTTACTCACTATGGAATATTTTTCAAAATACTAAATCGGAGAATTAGCGTTTGAAGCCAAATCACGAAGTACCTACTGTTTTACTTACGTTGAAGTACGCAGTTTTTACTCAGCGATCATTGTTCTGAAAGATAATTACTGTAACGTTCGGTTTCGTCTACGTAGCTCTTTTGTAATTTGGAAATAAACACTATCTGAACAATCTGTACTCTGAGAGATCGTCTGGTACTCATTACTTACTTACATTGAAGTATGTAATTGGTACTTACGTGATATTTTATTTTACCATAAAGAAAATTTTGCATCAACGTTCGGTTTCATCTTCGTAGCTCTTCCACGTTAGAATCATTTCACTCGCCGGTGAATTGATCGTAGATGTAATGCTAACTTTCAAAATCTAATCATAAGTTCGAAACCAACTCTTATTAGAGTAATTTTCAACTCACGTAGCTTGTTGCTAACTATTTTGAAACGAAAACCGAATGCGATGAATTCATTGTAGAGATTCACTTTACCATTGATGTGTAATATTCACGTTGCTTGCTTTTATCATCGAATAATTTAGTATACAAATAAACTTCGAGTTGTTACCTGAATTTGTATTTGTAGTTATTCGATGTATTTTTCATTTCAGCCTTCATCATTGCTTAATTGCAGCTTCCATTTTTCTTGAGCGCTAAATAATCGATTGAGAACGATATTAGTATCGAGTTTGATTAAAATACTCTCAAGCGGTTGAGTTGTTAATTATGTGAGGCATATGTTGAACGTTAGGTTACTTCCTACGAAGTATCCATTTGTTCATTTGCGTGTAATTAAGCTGTGTGAGAGCGTACATTGTTTACTTTCGGCGAAGTATGCAATGTTAAGCTGTGCAATGAGAGTGTGAATGACTAATTAAAGCAAGCGGTACGAAATACATTTATATTTAAGGTATAGGAGACAAGTACGGAAATGCAAATTGATACGATATGACTAAATTAATCACGACGATGATCACATCTTGTATGTGTTTCATTGTCGCAATCTGGTGCGCTGATTCACCCGCAAATACGTCGATTCGCTGGAATTTCTGCGCCGTCGTTATCGTATTAATTAATTACTCCTTGATTCAACAAATAAATCACATGTCATTGGTTAGATTTATTAACGGTGATGATTATTCAGAGTGTTAACGAAAAATATATACCTGATAGTGGTTGGTATTTTCCGTGAGATTATCCCACCACTCCAGGTAGGACAACTGAATCCATTTCGGCGTTTCATTACCGTTGTTATTTCTAACGTAACATTTTCTGAAGATTTCGCCGTTGATTTTTCTAATACGACACGTCTGACGAATACGTTGCGTCGATATAGTGTGCTCGTGGTGGACAATATTCGGTTGGGCTTCCATTTTTCTGTTAAAAAATTGAAGCGAAATTAATGAGATTACTCGATGTTAGTTTGAACTGAATATTGCGTAATTGAAGGTTTACTTACTCGTTTCAATACAGCTGGCACTGTAGAAATCGATGAACAGTAATTTAATACGTGGATGAACCTTAAAACAGCTTCAATTATTCAAAAAGATCGCAATTTTACTTGGAACAACTTATAAGTCAGTCAAATTTTCCTTCGAAGTAATGAAATGGTGATAAGAGCACATTTTCGCCGGTGTTATTTCGTCAGAGTACATGCGGATGTGGTGGCTCACGTTTCTGCCCGTAACGTAACGCGTAACGTTTTGAATAGCGTTATTTTTCAAAATTTTGAGATTTTACTCAAATTTTCGCGTTAAAATTACACAAAATGATTCTTGGTTGTTACGTGATCATTCCCTTGTGGAATTTTTACGTATTGGACGATTCTCAGAGATGGATTTCAGTTTTTTACCGAATTCCAACTCCGAAAATTCCCAAACTAAGTCAATGTTAGTAGTTAAATTTCAGTCTTTTACCAAATTTTAACCTGTTGAAAATTGTGATTGAGCATACGTGATTTATGATTATTCAAAAATCTAATTATTTTCGAAATTGATCATTTTAAATGCCCCAGTCCGCGTTTACATGTGTTTGGTTGTGTCTTCTAGTCAAATTATTTGAAATTTAAAACTTTTTCTCGTATTTGTGATTCATTCTGACTGTTTTAATTTCCTGTTTGAAATTTTGCCAATCAAAATAAATTTACATTGTGACTTGGATTTCGGCGAATCCTGGTCTGTGGTGTATTTTGGTCACTATCTGGTTATAGTGTTCAAAATTTCCAGTTATGAGTTTACCAAATAAAATGACTAATTTCAGATTTTATTGAGTAACCAGCCGTTCATGGCGTTGGTAATTGTACTCTTTAAGAATTGTGCAATTGCATTTTCATTTCTAGGTATTTCACACTGAGGTGGAATTTCAACCTTTATGATTTCCCCTTCCAGTTTATATTCTGGTGGGAGAGAAATGAAAATGTTAATTTCATTTTCCTCAGGACTGATCTCAACTGTGACCTTATTGACCTCTAGATTTCTCGGTTCCACAGTATAGACTTCTTGTAAGTCTTCTGTGACCGGAAACTCCGAGTCCTCAATAAAGTAACTTTTGTAAAGACTTTTTTCTGAGTAATGATACGGAACAATCTGATGGAAATCATAGGTTCTTGGTGGTTCTTGACCCATACGCATTAGGCGTGCCTTGATTCTCTCAGATTTCCTTTGAGATTTAGTCAATTTATTTGGATCTTTTGCCGGTTGTGCGCTTCCTTCTGTCGTCAAATCTCCTGTTTGAGATTGCGACATTGAAGGTTGCGGCTCCGCGGCGTTTGTCACAATTTTGGGCGTCTTTGGAGGTCGACCTCGCGGCTTCCTAACAGAAGGAGCGAGTTGTGCACTTTGTTTAGGTGTGGCTGCGGATGCCCCAGTCGAAGTTGAGGATTCTAGTTGATCCTCTGTGCTCGCCTGAGTCTCCTCAGTGGCATTGGTATTTTGAGCTGAGTCATTTGGATCAACTTCCTCTCGTAAATCAGTGGATGTTGATTCCGTAGACTGTTGTTCAGTTGGCACTTCACCATTTACTGCAGTTTCAGTAATCGGTGGGTTGTGCACTTCAACTTCTACTTGTAGTTCGGTAGCTGTTGAAGTACTGGCTTGATCGCGTTTTTCAGCTCTTTGTTGTGCTCGAAGGTCGCGTGCTGTGTTTTCAAGCTGTCGTAAAATAGCAGGTGATGCTTCTGTAATGTCATGCTCATTAATACCGACACCCTGCGGTGCACGAGTTGGCGGATCGTCAACGTCTTCCTCACTGTCGGACATTGCTTCGCGAGCTTTGAATAAAAATTCTTTGATTTTTTCTTCAATCGAACGCTGGTCTAGTAGAGATTTGAGACAGTCGCTTTTTTCCATGTCTTCGATGTTTTTACTAGTTAGGAATAGCGTTAACTGTCTTATGTTCGAAATTCTATCTACAGTTGTTCCATCTGTAGGTTTCAGAAGGTAACTGTTGAAACCTGACCATTTTATTACTATAAAAGGTCCATGTTTCTTTTGATAAAGTTTCGCAGCTGTTCTTTTTTCGAAACTTGACTGTTTGTGGTTGGTAATTAGTACCATATCGCCAGGTTGCAAATATGTAGGATCAACGTGCGTTTTGTTGAAGCAATATTCTTCTTCAATACGCTTTTGACGTCTTTTTTCTCTAATAAATGCTTCAACGGCTTGGCGGTCAGTCAAATTTCCGCTTCTGTCTTCTTGCCATTCACTCGTATACACAGCTTTTTTGGCTAACATATCAGCTATAATGTTAGTGTATTCTACTTTGCGTGCATATACGTGCTGAAATTCTACATCTTCGAGCTCTTGCCTGATAGCAAGAATACGTTGAAATAGTTCAGCATGGTGAACTGGCTTATTTCGGGAGTTTTTCCAATTATTGGTTTTCCAAATTGAGCATGTGTTCGTTAGCGCTTTGATTACGTAATTCGAGTCTGATAGCAACTTTATCTTCTTAACGCCGTTATCTCGTAATATTTCGAGCGCAATAATTATTGCCATTAGTTCGGCGTAATTGTTCGTAACCTGGAATTCTGTGCTTACAATCCTGTCAGATATGTTAGCAGTTGAACCCGGTTTGAAACAAATTCCTATTCCAGCAATAGCTTCGGGTGAGCCGTTTTTGGAACAGGCGCCGTCGGCTGTAACTCTGGCATAGCCATTGTTGTCGATAAAGACTTCCTGTTCATCGGACGGGATGTCAAATATCTTGAGTTCGCGGCTTCGACATTCCTCAATGGTTATTGATGGAATTTGGTTGTTTTCGTTCTGGTCGTGTAATCTTGCTAACGCATCTCGAAAATTGAAAGTTCTAATTTCAGTAGGAAAATCTGGAATTGTCGTGTCTGGTATAAACCAAGCCTTGTTGGGCTTGAAACCAAACGACGTTGGTGTGTTGTTAATTTCGTTTTGGATTTCTCCAACGAATTTACTCCAACCAAGGTGAGTGCGATATGGATCATAAACTTCATTGAGTTTGACACGTAACTTATCGCCTATGACTCTCATTGTTCGTTCCACTGAAGAACTTTGAGGGTTGTAAGCTGTCGTGTGTGCAACTTTGATCTCGCATTTTTCCAGCAAATTGTACCAGGAATCGGAAATAAATTGCGTACCGTTGTCAGTGATCACTTTCTTGATCTTGACATCGTGGATTTCAATTTCAAATAAAATTGATTCCATTGCGTTGCAAACTATTTTCTTTTGAATTCTGTGCATGTCTCGAAGCCAGACACGACTGGTAAAGATTTCTTTTGCAACTAGCAAGTATTTCGGATCGTTCTTCAATGCTGGAACTGGTCCATAGATATCTACCGATAGCACATCGCCGATGGCGTACGCCTCGATTTGAGCGTATTCCAGCACTTTGTGCTTCGCGTAGTTCTTGTTCACTTTGCATATAATGCAGGTGTTTGTAATATCGCGAATATACGCGAGTGAACTAGGACGGTAGTATAGTTGTTTGAAAATTGTATCCAATCTACTTACCCCTGTATGCCCATAAGCACAGTGGAGGTAGTCGACCGTGTCATACAATAATCGATCAGGTAAATATGGTACTTGCGATTTGTCTGGCAAAATTTTCATCAGACGTTTCTTACCATCGCGTGTGTACATTATGTCATAAATTTGTTTTTTACGAAGTGACGTACCCTGTTGCTTCTTATTATTTGCTGGTACGTCTTCTTCCAAGACATCCATTATCTTTTTGCAATGTTTATCTCTAGCTTGTTCGTCTTCTATATTGGATAGTAGGTCGAACAATCTGGGTACGTTTTCGTCCATAAATTTGCAATCCAGAGGTGGTAGGGCGGTCTTTTTACTGGCACCTGTGAGTTCATGATTGTCTTCCTTGTGAAAAGTTTTCGTGAACCTGGGTACCACTTGGTTAATCATCAATAGATCGAGCTCTGTTAGCTCTTCTATGACGATATTTCCGACTACCAATTCTGGTGCTTTGATGTCGTATAACGCTTTATTAGACAACTTCATGTCATAGATTAGATCGAAATTGCATATGGTTGTAACCCATTTTGCCGCTTTTCGGTGCGTTTTCGCCAGACTCTCAAATTCTTTGTAAATTGGGAGCAAATTGGCGCGCACGTGGACTCTCCTGCTGAAAATCCACATCCAAATCTTTTTAATGACTGAGTAGAGTGTTAGCATTTCTTTGTCATACAGCGTAAAGTTTTTCTGGTGCTCCTTGAAGCCAACAGAAATGAACATAATGATTTGCTTTTGTTCATCTTCCTTGTAGAAGAGAACTGCATTCATTGCATCGTCTGTATAATGCGTATCCAAGAATAAGTCGCCCTCACGTGGAGGTTGTTTCAACGTGAATTCCTTCAAGTACTCCGATTTGAGTATGTCGAAGGCCTTCTGTTGAGCATCCGTCCAGACTATAGGGTCGTCGCCCTTTGTCAGTTCGTATATTGGGCTCAGGATTTGCATGTATCGGGGAATAAACGGCTTGTACAGCACGGTGTTCCCAACAAGAGCTAACACTTCTTTGTTGTTTTTAAGTACGAATTTGCCATGTTTCATATGGTCTTTCTCAAATTTCAGGAATTTTTCCTTTTTAAGGTCCTGTTTATCAATGTTTTCTTTGGATAAGACGAACCCCAAGTGGTCTGTACGCCTCTTGAAAAAGTGGGTTTTGGTCGGATTCAGTTTTAATCCAGCCCGTCTTATTTTTTCGAATACACTGAGTAGTCTATCAAGTGTTTCTTTAAACGTAGTACCAGAGACTTTGACGTCATCCACAAACTTGGAGATGCCTTCTTCGTCCTTTAGCACTTGGTTTATCATATGAACAAACTCACCGCTCGAGATCTTCAATCCGTACGGTAGTCTGTTAAATTCGTATACTTGGCCGTTTATTATGAACGCTGTATACTTTTTCGATTCTTCATCTAGCTCTAATTGCCAGAATCCGGACGTAAAGTCCAGCGTACAAAATAGACCATCAGGTGAACCACTGAATATTACGCTATCGATTGTAGCGGGTTCAGTTAGTACGCATTGTAAAAAGTTGTTCAACTCGTCAGCTGCCAAACACAGTCGTATATCGCCATTCTTTTTAATGACGGGTGCGAGTGTATTTATAAAAACTGAACGAGATGGCCGAATTATTCGCAAATCTAACATCTTTTGAGTCGTCA
The DNA here is from genome assembly GCF_950023065.1 of Planococcus citri. NCBI lineage: Eukaryota > Metazoa > Arthropoda > Insecta > Hemiptera > Pseudococcidae > Planococcus > Planococcus citri. The sequence continues at coordinate 77,621,644 of NC_088679.1, read as the reverse complement.
TATCAAGGGCTTGTTTTAACCGAGCTGGAGGTCTATATTTTTCACCTCGTGGCACTGCTAGGTGCCCCTCACCGGGGATAAAGTTGAAATGTACTTTTTCACCTTTGTAACATCCCGGATTCAGACTAAATATGTCTTGATAAGCATTGATCTTGTGCATGGCATCGTCTACCTCCTTTTGAGGTGCAATGCCAAGCTCTCGTATTTCAGCTAAATCTTCGATGAGATTTTTCTGCATAATACGTACTGCTTTAATTCGGTCTTCTTCAGGCTCTTTTAGCTTGTCTCTTGTAGACATGCTTGTGGCCATTAAATCAATAGTTATCGTTGTGTGTTCAGGGATCTGCTCGATCTTAAATAAAGAGAGCGCGTCTTTGTACACATCTGGGTTTATAAATGCAATTGTAAAATGGTCATCATCCTTAGGTTCATGACTTACGCATCTCTGGCGGAAATGTAAGTGTAGGTCCAAATGCTCCATGGCTACTCTTCCCAGTATGAAAGTGTTGCCAATGGTGTCCATTATGTAGAATGGTACAACGAATTCCTTTGGACCAAAATTAAATGTGATTTCAGCCAGAATTTGTGACGCTCGTTCAATTGCATTGTTGGCCATACGTAGCTGCACGATACGATCCATAGCGATTTCGCGTACTGCATGTGGCACTTTCAATTTAAGTTGTTTCAGCACATTCCTTGAGATAACATTGGGAAGTGCTCCCGAGTCCAACTGAATGGCGACGATCTTATCACCTACTGTGATTGGAACGACGCAAGTTGGGTCATCGGTACCTTCGTTTACCACTAATGGTTTAGCTTTTTCTTTCAGCTGAGTTTCATCAAGGTGTGCGTTGTCAATCGCTTCGAGTGCTCGAGCTTCTTTAATTATTCGTTTTCGAAGTGCATGATGTCTCCATTTCTTGTCGGCAGGTAGGCCTCTTACGAATTTCACACGTGTTGTAGTCGTATCACTATTACACGGGAATGTCTTAATGCCATCCCTTGTTAACAATCTGAGTAATCTGTCTTTGGGAGGTTTCTTGATTATTGCATTTTTAACTCCAAAATCTCCGATTGGTCTTCGATCCTTCGCTCTATGGTGAATGTTCAAGACTTCAAAAGGAGTTGGAGAATAATCAAGTTCCGGAAACTCGTCTAATACGAGTTCTGGGTCCTCCATTATCAAACATTTGACATCCATCTCTCTTATGGATTTCTTAGTTTGATTTCCTTGTACTAAACCGTCGTCGTCAAGTTCTGTTAACTGAGCAGGACGGGTGTACTTGTCCGTGAATGTTTCATAATACTCCTCTGGTAACATGCAACACGTTGGATCTCGTTGGCAATTAGGATTATTGCACGAGGTTCGATATTCCATAAATAAGGTTTTCTTTCGAGGTTCGACGACCTGACTACCTTTTAATGGTTCGTCCTTTATTTCTTCCTCCTGCTTAGGTTGCTGTTCAGGCGGAGCCATGTACGTGTACGGGGGTTGCGGACGTTGTTGGAGAATCTTTTGCATTTCGTCGTATGGAGATTTGAGCGCGTTTCTGCTTAAACGTACTCGTTTCCATTCTTCGAATAGTCTGTATATACCTGTACAAACCATGTCGTAAATCACACGGTACGTAGGTATAGCAGGGTAGTACTTGTTCCTATCCTTTTCGAATTTGAACTTTCGTTCACAAGGAATTACTCGTTGGTTTTTATCTGCCATGACGCCAATCGCTTCGACACCGGAGGCCGTTATCAATTTTTGCGTCTGCAAATAATACATGGGCGGTTCTTTCCAGAATATTACAATTTGGTCGTCCGCCGCGTTTTGGAATATTTTACGGTATTCGATATATCGATCTAGTTTAACGCCAATGCTTTTGGGGTCACCTGGAATGCAGGGTTTTACTATTGGGAAGATTAATATAATCAATTCCGCCCCTTTATCTTTGACTAGTAGATCTAAGAGTTTGTTTAAACTTTTCTTTATTTTGTCATAAGGTTGAGGTGAGTGATTCAATTCGAATTGCAGAGCTGATAGAACGAATTTCTCTCCTTCGGGGAATTCCGTTTTCTCTATACGTCTGTATAATTCTTCAATTGGTAATTGATCACGTAAATATGGTGGCACCGCTACAGGTAATGGCGTGTCTCCTCTTTTTAGGAAATGCGCTATACCGTCGCCTACCCAAATGAATTCCGTAAAGATTGACTTCATGGGGACTTTGATGTTACTAGACCGTGCCCCTGTAGTGTCTAGTCCTTTTAGTTTTCCGAATTGTCATCGTTTCCTTGGTCTTGACTCTCGTTGGAATCTTGACTCAGGTCGATTTCTTCGATTTCTGCACAGAAATCGGCATTGTCCGGAGTACCTTCTCCTACCGTACCATCCTCGTTTATTACGAAGAAATGTACTGGTAAAGGTATCTGACTAGACACTTTCGGTTGGAAAGTCGAGGGTTTTCTGGCTTCATGCGGTTTTTCACCACGATTGTCGCTGTTCTGGGGTTTAGCATTATCATTACTGTTGTTATTACCACCAGAATTGTTCGAATTAGTATTAGTATGAGTGTTCTGTTTAACGCCATTACTATTACTAGTTTTGTTCAAGTTGGGATAGAAATTAATTTTCTGATTCCCTTTGAAATTATTACCGAAAGCCTTTTGTAGCTTTTGGTATGCCATTTGTAGTTGTCCTTCGTTTACATTTTTGTTCGTAACAGCCAGATACGATTTCTTCGGAGGTTCCGGCGCATTATGCGGTGAATTCGTGATCATGGGTTGGTTCGTCCAGTTCCCTGTTGGAGTAGGACCTTGCGTAGAATTCCTATTCCTGTCAGAATTAGAATTCTTCGCATTCTTCTGAGAATTCCATCCTCCATTAGGGTTGGTATTCTGGAAGTTTTGGTTGTTACCCATATTCCAATTCGAGTTGGAGTTTTGATTCCAACTTATTTGCGGACCGAAATTCTGGTTTGAAGTCATCGGAGTCTGATTACCCCATTGATTCAAATTCCAGTTATTATTCGGGTTACCGGGAATTTGAGTCCACTGTCCATTTGCATTGAGTATCCAATACGTGGACTGCGGTAAACCGTTTCCGTTATTCCAATTGTTGTTAGGCATTCTATTCCATTCGAATGATGGAGTTTGTTGCCATTGAACGGGCGTCATCGCGCTGTTGCGAACTGCAATGCGTACATTATTCTTCGGGTCAGAGTCATAGTTGGCGAATTCGTCAAGTTTTCTTATAAAACCTTCCACTGTAGTTTGTTTCGCTAATTTCTTATCGTATGGGTAAGGCACTTTTTCAGCTGCTACTTCCAATACTTTGGAAATATTTGGATGTTTGCGTTTGATTAGAGATAGGACCCATCTCTTTATCTCCAAGAACAGACGTTTCTCCGTTTTGGTTTCGCAAAAATATTTCTGAAAGTATTCCCATGCATCGTTTTGACACTGACTGTTCCAATAATGTTGAAGGAATCTCTGTTTTAGGTCTTCGTAGTCCGTTATTCCCACCATGTCGCCTTTCCACTCTGTCGCATCTTGAGTCTCAATTACTCCTTGGAATGCGTAAATTTTCTGAGTTTCGGCGGCATTGCTTTTGTTTACGTAGTCTTCAAACTGACGTACAAATTCATGAGGGAAGTAACGTTTCGATTCGTCATAATAAATGCCAGCACTTCTGACTAAGTTGGCATTTATTTTCAAGGTTGGGTTGGAATTAAGACCACTGTTGGGTCTACATCCACCTTCCTTTCTCAAATCCGCAACTGCATGAGCTAACTGGCTGCATTCTGCCTTATGTTTTGTCATTTCATTTTTGAATAGGTTGGTCGCTTGGTCAAATTTGGTTTCACATTGCGTTGCCTTTTGCATCGCGCTGTCAGCTTTTTGTAAAGCTGCACCGGTAGTTTGACCTACATATTCTTTCATGCCAGTGGCCCATTGGGTACAGTGTTCACGAACGTCTTTTACGTCGTTTCTGTATCCGTCAATGTTGCGGTTCGTACTACCTGCATGGTCCACAAGATTAATTAGACAGTCTTCTATTCGGATAAGGCTGTGTTCTTGAACTGCTTGACCAATCTGTAGGTTCTCTATGGCACCTTCAGTGAAATCCCATGTTTGCTGAAACAACGATCTCAACGGATCATTTATTTCAGCATCGGTGGCGATTTCAGGTCGTTTCGGTTCAGTTTTGGATCTGCATTCTTCCCTTTTTGAGTCCCTGTAATTTTGCAGGTGACGTGTCCTCGCTGGGGGCGGGTCAGGGAGATCTGATCCATGTACCATGTTATTTTCTTCGGTAGGTACGTAATCTTCGTCATCCTCATCATCATCCTCGTCATATTCTTCGTCAGAATTGTTTGATGGCGGATGACTGCTGAACAATGATTCCACAAGGTTCTGCGGACTCGATTGTTGTTCAGGTTGTTCTACGTTTAAATCCTGCGTAGGTGGATTTTTTCGATTTTTCCGTTTGGATTTGTTATCCGAATTTTTCAACGTAACGCACGATTCTTCGTGCGTTTCACCAATACATAAGCAATGTACTTGGTGTTGCGTAAGGGCTACCGCTTTACTTCGGGTGCCTGCAGCTGGTCCAGTAAATGCCATTTCGTTCGAATTCAACTACAGCTGGGGTAATATTACGACGAATATTTTCCCTTTTTTTGTGTGAAATTTCTATTAAATTTCGAACACAAATTCACGTGCAATGCTGGTTTTAATTCGCGAGTTGGTTCTGGTACACAAAAATATTCTATCACGTAAATTGCGCTTCACTAGCACTGAGCTATACAGTCGGTTGACTCAAGTCGCTAGATTACTACGGCGAGTAATCCGGACAAGATAAAAAGCGCTGAGTCAGGACGAACTGTTTCACACGTGCTCGAAACGTGTTTCTTAGCGGGATTCGAGTGCAAAGTCACTTCAGAGGTGACTCGGACAAGATAAAGAGCACTAGATCTCAGCTAAAAAATTAGCTTCGAATGAATCGCAAACACGAACACGAACTGCTGGAGAAAAAATTCAGGTGCCAAAATACCACCTTGGGTATTTCTGAAAAAATACAAGGACACTGAATTATCACTCAGCTTTGAGTGCTGGTTTGAAAAATACGCGAAAAATGCTTGCGATGTGTTTGCTTTGATTGAAAAGCCACTCGCGAAATGTACTGTAATATTTTACGATATTACTTACCAATATTGCTGCAAAATATAGCTTCGAACAGAAGTTCTACTGCTGCTGATCGCGTGGTTGAAAAACAAACGCGGAGAAATTATGCAAATAAATTGCTTAGTATCAAAATTCACTTTAAAAAATAAAACGTGAAAAGATACCGGATTCGAGTGCAAAGTCACTTCAGAGGTGACTCGGACAAGATAAAGAGCACTAGATCTCAGCTAAAAAATTAGCTTCGAATGAATCGCAAACACGAACACGAACTGCTGGAGAAAAAATTCAGGTGCCAAAATACCACCTTGGGTATTTCTGAAAAAATACAAGGACACTGAATTATCACTCAGCTTTGAGTGCTGGTTTGAAAAATACGCGAAAAATGCTTGCGATGTGTTTGCTTTGATTGAAAAGCCACTCGCGAAATGTACTGTAATATTTTACGATATTACTTACCAATATTGCTGCAAAATATAGCTTCGAACAGAAGTTCTACTGCTGCTGATCGCGTGGTTGAAAAACAAACGCGGAGAAATTATGCAAATAAATTGCTTAGTATCAAAATTCACTTTAAAAAATAAAACGTGAAAAGATACCGGACAAGACACACACGGAGGACGCAAAAAATGCGCGCGAAAAAATAACACAATGACAGTCAAGCTGCTTCTCTAGAGGAGCGTTGCTAGAACCGTCGTCACACTTGAAAAGAAAAATATATAATGCGAGCCGCGGTAGCTATCAACTCGTCGGTTGGTGGCTACGCAGCTGCAGCAGCGACATCAAAAGATGGCAGCTAGTGCGACGTGTGTGTCTGTCCTTGGGTGGTGGTAGGGGTCACGCAACAATGCGGCGGACAAGCTGGAACTCGCTTTTCACGTTTCAACGAACGGATTGAGTTCTGAGAAATTCTCAACGGATATTTTATCCATCGATGGATTTCATCATCTACCACCACACATACACATGTAAAAATAAACACGTTTTCGTCAAATTCTGGCAAATTTGACTAGGTGTGTGTGTGTATGAGTGAAAGCAACTTAATACTTTCGTGATTATTTACTTTGAAATATTCACAAGTATTCTTTCCTTTCCTATTTTCGGACACTTTGGTCTGAGAATAGTCAAGAAGTGAATCGTAAGTACAATGAAATCATACTGCAAGTATTATTTTCCAAAGTTTGGTCGCGATCTAAACTTTGTACTCATAACGATTTACTTCCTCCAAGCTCAGATTACGACGAATCTGTGCTTTTTGGACACTCGGAAGGGCGCCAATGTAAGAGGGTAAATTGACTTAAAGCAATGATTGGTAATGTGACTTACGATGGTTGCTATTGTGTTGTTTCCAAGAAATATCCCTTAGAGTATTTCTACTAAATACTCACCGGAATACCTCACATGCTCGGCTAGGGCGTGAGTAGGAAATGGTTGCTTTTACACTCTTAACATATGATCATACACACCATAAATAATAACAAGTTATACACGAGAATAATATTTAATGTGTGCAATATTAACAACACGTTACAGGTTTTACATAATTACATATTCTATGTATTTATGTACGTTAACAAGACACTTTCTTAAACTAAATATACACACGTTGGTGTTACACACTGTGGTGTAGGTTTGGATAAGTGATCTCCTCTGGCAAGGAGATCTAACTTATTCACACTGATATGTGTAAGTACTTACCCAGAGTGGCGACGAGTAGATCATCACTCCTTCTCGTCTATTAATTGGTTTCACTAATAACTAACTAAAACTAAAGCACTAAACCTAACACTTAACACTCGAGAGTAAAACTTATACTTAAATGACTGCATTAACCCATTAACCGTGAATAACATACCCGCGTGCACTCGGATACATTACTGGCGTTCTGTACTCTCGTCGCTTGGCTCGTATGGCTAGCTGACGAGAATACAACGCAGTGTTGCCTTAGTGCAACGCAGTGTTACCATGTGGGCGAGCCCTATACATACCACGTACGGCATAGTAGTATATCACAAAAGCATCTAAAAAATTGAAATTTGACTGAAAATAACACCATTTAAGCAACCTAGTCAATTACTTTGCATATTTCTTGCAATTTTGAAAAAAAAATAATCCATGAAAATATTTTTTGGGCTGATGAAGAGCATTAAAAAATGCTACCTGGGTCCAACTCAATTTTTTCCAATTTGAAACATAAAAAAAAAAAAAAAAACAGAAATTGGGAAACAAAATCCCACTTTTTTTCGTTCATGAAATGAAAAATGGGACTCCTAATTACGAATAAATTAACGTAGGTGGACTCTAAAAATACTTTTTGATCGCTCATATTATTATAGATGGCCTCAAAATCCTGAAAAAAATAACTACAGAATTTTAGCAATCGAATCATATAGTCCGGCATATGACAATATGAGTAATTGCACCCCCCCCCCCCGGCCGATCCACCGGGACAACTTTTTTCTTAAAGGGGACATCCTAAGGAACATTTTAAAGCAAAGTTGCCAAAAAAAAGTTGGCCTTACTTACAAAATGGCGGCCATTTTGATTGACAGGTCAGCCGAAATCGCAGATTTTGCGTTTTAACATAGGACTTGCACGAACTTTTTAAAACTTTACAAAGGTAGATCGAAAGATCATGCAAAAAGTTATCACCTGTCAAAATTTCAAGAGCTGTAGTGCGTTTTTCGATTTTTGGTGAATTTTTGAAAATCGAATTTAGGCCAAAAATGAGGGAAACATCAAAATTTAACCAAATTGACCAAGAAAGCTGAAATTTGGGTTATACCCTATTTTCGACATGCCAAATCGATTGGTAACGGTTTCAACTCGTTTTGAGCAGTTCTGGAGCCTCCAGCAGATTTTTGAAACTCGAAATTCTCACAAAATTCCATCAAATTGGAGTTGTAAAGCTAAAATTTATTCTAAAAGCTAATTTCAATACGCTACGAAGTACTGCAGGTGAATTGCAAGTCGTTTTGGAGCCTCCAGCGACTTTTTGAAAGTTCCTGAAGCCTCCAGCAGACTTTTGAAACTTTGAATTTTTACAAAATTTCATCAAATAAATGGAGATGGAAAGCTGAAATTTACTCTACACTCCAATTTTAACACCCTCTGAAGACAACTTAAGGTGGATTCAAGTCATTTTAGAGCCTCCAGCGACTTTTTTGAAAATTACTGGAGCCTCCAGTAGATTTTTGAAACTTTAAATTTCCCAAAAATTTTATCAAACCAAGATGGAGAGTCGAAATTCATTCTGCAAACTAATTTCAATACGCTACGAAGTTGACTGCTGGTGAATTTCAAGTCGTTTTGGAGCCTCCAGCAACTTTTTGAAAGGTTGTATGACGTTTTTTTGGAAAATTAAAATTTCCTAAAAGTAGCTGGAAGCTTCAAAACCATTTGAAACCACCATGTAGTCTGCGAAGTAAATTTCAGCTTGCCAACTCCATTTGATAAATTAATGTTGGGGAAATTTAAAGTTTCAAAAATCTACTGGAGGCTCCAGTAGTTTTCAAAAAAAAGTCGCTGGAGGCCCTAAAATTACTTGTGCCCACCTGAAGTCGTCTTCAGAGGGTGTTAAAATTGGAGTGTAGAGTAAATTTCAGATTTCCATCTCCATTTTTGATGAAATTTTGTGAAAATTTGAAGTTTCAAAAATCTGCTGGAGGCTTTAGGAATTTTCAAAAAGTCGCTGGAGGCTCCAAAACGACTTGCAATTCACCTGCAGTACTTCGTAGCGTATTGAAATTAGCTTTTAGAATAAATTTTAGCTTTACAACTCCAATTTGATGGAATTTTGTGGGAATTTCGAGTTTCAAAAATCTGCTGGAGGCTCCAGAACTGCTCAAAACGGGTTGAAACCGTTACCAATCGATTTGGCATGTCGAAAATAGGATATATCCCAAATTTCAGCTTTCTTCGTCAATTTGGTAAAATTTTGATTTTTTCCCTCATTTTTGGCCTAAATTCGATTTTCAAAAATTCACCAAAAATCGAAAAACGCACTTTAGCACTTGAAATTTTGACAGGTGATAACTTTTTGCATGATCTTTCGATCTACCTTTGTAAAGTTTTAAAAAGTTCGTGCAAGTCCTATGTTAAAACGCAAAATCTGCGATTTCGGCTGACCTGTCAATCAAAATGGCCGCCATTTTGTAAGTAAGGCTAACTTTTTTTTGGCAACTTTGCTTTAAAATGTTCCTTAGGATGTCCCCTTTAAGAAAAAAGTTGTCCCGGAAGATCGGCGGGGGGTGCAATTACTCCTATTGTCATAGGCCGGACTAATCATATTTTCCCAAGAGTAACATGAAACTCGTAATTTTATGAACTTCAAAATTTTCTAAAAAGTGAAAAAATTGATAAAAATAAGTAAGTAAAGCCTCTCATCACCATAATAATAAGAATCGTAAATATTTATAAATCTTTCCGTTCGTGTTTCTTCGATTTCACCTATTCAGAGTTTAATGACCCCGAGAAAGATTTCAGAAACACACTATTTATAATATTTAGAGAGATGATAATCAAATTAGCACACACACCTTCGTGAAAACACATGTAGGTAATCATTAATAATTATTCCTTTGTTATTTCAGAGAACGTATATCATGGTTTCATATGCTCTATTTAATGATATACCGCGACGTTCTCGGCACCATCAGAGATCCTTCGATACAAAATATGAGAATAATCAACAAAATGGTCAGTAACACGTCGAACATTTCACTTAATCCAAACTCCTCATACAAATCACGAGAACACTCTGAATGATAATATCTTATTTACACAGATATTGGCCACAATTTTGGGCGTTTGCATGATGGGAACCACTACCATGACTCAAGAAGGTATTCAGTCGTTGAAAGGAGCATTATTTACAATGGTAGCTGAAAATTTCTTCCCTCCGTTATACGGTGTCATCGATCATTTTCCAAATAAAATGCCCGTATTTGTCAGAGAGTATACGAATAATATAAACACACCGTTAATTTTCTACTTATCGAGTGTCATTTCTTTGGTACGTGAAAATGAATATTTTTCACACCTAATTTGATTATTCGAAATACCTACATATTTCAGAATTATTAATTTTTCATGAATTATTTGCAGACTCCTGGGTACATGTTGGATCCATTTTTCTTCGCTGTCATAATGTACGTGTTGATAGGATTACGAAGCAGTTGGTACGCTTTCATATGGACCATTATCATCAACGCATTGGTAATCAATACCTCAGCTGCATTCGGTAAGTGGACATCCCCTTCTCCCCCCCCCATTCGTGAAATTACAATAACCCGAAAAATTTGTCAATTTTTTAGGAATGCTACTCTCGCTCTCAACCGGTAGCGTCAGTATGGCTAGAATCGTAGCAACTCCTATCGACTCTATATACATGATACTCGCTGGAATATTCATAAATCTCAGATCGATCCCTTGGATACTCTCTTGGATACGGTATATCTCTTGGATGACGTTTTCCACCGAAGCTCTACTCATATTGCAACTCGATAAAGTTGACGAGATAGCCTGTTCCGAGTTGGCGAACGTTCCTTGTTTGAGGAATGGCGAAGAAGCATTAAAGTCGCTAGATTTCGACGCCAGCCACTTCAACACCGATATAGTGATGATTTGTGTTCTTTATCTTGTAATACACGTTCTCAGCTACCTCTCGATGAGAATCAAATTATATTTCAGAACGAAAATCAATCGGTAATGCCTGCCTATAATGTTCTCGTTTATTAATTGCATTTTTTTCTGTTATCGATAAAGTATTAGGTATAATTTTTTACATCTTTATCGAGAAATTCGAGAAACCATTTCGACTCATGTTCTCCATACCTAATTATTAAAATTGAATCGATTTTTAATACTTTTGTTTTTTTTTTCTATACTGTGTTTGTGTATTATGTACTTATTTTGTTACTAAATTTTCATTTTTTTTTTTACTACGTGCCATTATTATTGATTTTTGTTTCTTCTTCTTTCTCTTTAAATAGGTAGGTAAGGTAGGTACTTACATCGATGTTGTATATGTTAATTGGAAATTTGTAATGTTGTACATCTCGTCGTGTTTTTAGATTATCTGAGTATTTTTGAGCATGCGAAATTTATTCGATTACGGATGATTTTAATTAATTTTTTCCATTGGAATGTTGTTGTTTTTTTGTTATTCTTGTATGTACGTCGTGTATTTCGTCGATTTGAATTTAGAAGTATTTTTATTGAAATACATACATCTGCATAAATATATGTACGATAACTTATTTATGATGTGATAATTAGCGTGTGGTTTGAAAATACAAGCTATTTTTATATTTGAAGAGATGGTCTTTTTTTTAAAAGCAGGTACTACCTTACTACCTACATGAAAGATATTATCGTCAAAATCGCTTATATAAATATCATAATTTGGGTCAAAGGGTGCAATAAACCATTAAAACCATATTAAAACTCATTCTTCTCAAATTACATTGATAATTTCATCGGTTCATTACTTTTATTTCAGATTACAGGGAACTGGGACAATTTACTAGTGCTTACAAGTACAAACTTACCTACTTAAGTTGAACCAGCAATAAAAACATTGACACAAAATATCAAAATTGAACTAGGCGACCTGATATTTAAATAAAAATTCACCATTTTGAGCTAATCAATTCATTTATTTCTGATTCTAAGCAACAGGCAAATGTAACTCGCAGCATTAAACAAAAAGTACATAAATACCAATACGTAAATATCAAACCAAAAATTCTCCACGTTGTAATTATAGTTTTCCAAAACCGCACTACCGGTTCTCAAACAAGGTAAATGTAGTTTGGATGGGCAATCTGAAAAATAGAATGATAATATTACGTCATTTTGATCATCGATTCGATCAAGCGTTAATTTTGACTTTGAACCTTCTGATTTTGCTCTCAAAATTTTCACTACCAATTTTCACAACTTTTCAAAGTAAAATCTCACACAGCAATAGGTATCATAATATGTATGTGAGAATGTGAATCTGTTCGAAATGAAATTTCTCATATTTTCCTTATACCTACATTCAGATTATCTGAATCCAAAAATCTTATAATAAAGGGGGGGGGGGGTAAAAATCAAACAAAGAGAGTATAATTTTGCTTAAAAATGTTTGAAAATTCAAAATTTACAGATCTTTTTTAAAGAGTCTAACAAGCAAGACAATATTAAACTAGCTAAGCAAAGCTTAGCTGCAAAGTGTGCGTAGCTAGCTGCCTTTTCTACAGCTATAACCATTATTACATCTAGGTAGTGCATAAGTGAATCAACCATGTCACAGTAATGAGAATTTTTGAAACTCTCACTGCTTCAAAATAATAATTGTTTTTCAGTGTTTTCATATTTTCCAAATTACAATAGGTATTTCAGAATAATTTATAAGCTTGAATTGCTTCTAAATTAAGAAATTTCTAGTTGTTTTTCATAGTTTGCATTGTTTCAAAACTTACAAAATTTCAAATCAATTTCCCGAATTCCCCATCGCTACAATTTCATAAAGTTTTCAATAAATTTTCAGAATTTTGCATTGCTGCTGAGTTAGGAAATTTACAATCAATTTTTAGAATTCACATTGCCTCTAAATAGTCAAATTTTGAATAATTTTTCAGAATTCTTATTGTCTTTAAATTAAAAAATTTCAAATTCAATTTTCAAGTTCATATTGTCCACAAATTGTAAAACGTTTACTCAATTTTTGGAATTTACATTGCCTCTAATTTTTCAGAATTCTCATCTTGTTCATAAATATTACAATACTTATTTCATATAATTTTCGAGTTCACATTATCTGCAACTTACAGAACTTTTAATCAATTTTTGGAATTCTCAGCGTCTCTAAATACAAATTTTCATATTATTTTTTTAGAATTTCCATTGTCTTCAAATTTATAAATTTTCAAACCAACTTTCAGAACTTGCTTTTTATTCTAAATTAAGAATTAAATCTTATAAAATATGTTAAGAATTTGAATTGCCTCTAAATTACACGAAAAAAAATATGGGTAATTTTTACAAAAAAATTTAACTAAATACTGGTATTTAGCACAATTAAGTACCAGATCCCATTCAATAATTTTTACTGTAATCGTATAGTAAAAATTATCATTTTAATAAATTTTGCTATAGGTACCAATAGTAAAAATCATTTTGTTTTAATAATTTTTACTAAATCATGATAATAAAAATTACATGTTTCAATTGTACAAAAATTAGTTTAATTACTCATTTTGAAGTAATTTTTAAATTATAAGTAAAAAGTTAAAAATTATTCATGTCAAGGTAATTCTTACTATACTCATGGCTATAGGTAGACAAAAAATTAATGAAATGAATTTTTAGTTAGCAAATGATATCATAATTCATAACTCAATTTCGGCATTATTTGCCAAATGATATAATTCATAACTCAATTTCAGCATTATTTTTGCCCCATTATCATGTACTACATAGGTAGTAACTCCAAAGCATTTACCTATCCAATTTTCCTACGAGAAATCTGTCACCTACCTACTTACCTCACAGGGATTCGAACCTGGGTCCCTAAATTTCCTATTCCTACCTACATGCCCTATCCACTCAGCCACCAGTTCAATACGAGGGTTAGGGCATTAAAATAATATATTTGTTTGGTAAACGCCCCACCAAACCACTCCCACTTGGAATTTACAGCTAACAGACCGGGGGTGTAACAGGGTACAATGAAACACAGCTGGTGATGGAATGGACTGGGGTTATAGCAGGGTACAATGAGCGGCAGGTGTTCTACAAGTCCCCTTTTCCCTTTTTTAGGATTTAATGCATTAAAATAATGAACTAAAATTGCAATTACTCAGCAATTACCCATCCGAATTGAATGAAAATAAATCTATACCCTCCGCCTTAATGATTCTTAAATGGTGTCCAATAGGTACAAAAAACGGTTGGATAGCTTAAGAGAACATTCATTGCAATTGAAATTTCAATTTCTCAAAGCGAAACCAATAGTGTGCTACGCACACTAAAAATAGGACAAAGACACTTTCTCATTTAATTTTGGAGGAAGGGAGAAAAAATAAAATTTTTTCCTCACTTTAGATATTTGAAAAAACTTGAAAAATTACCTAAAGAAAATGCAAATGTTAGAAAAAGGAAGAGAATAAATGAAAAATTTTCAAGTTTTATATAAAAATATAGAAACAGGAAATTTTTCAAGGCGTCTAATACGTAAGGCAACAAAAAGCAGGATTTCTGGCAAAAATTTTTTTCAAATGTTGCAAATTTGGGGAAGAGTGATGGAAGAGAGGAGGGGGCGGGGGTCAACATTTATCCAAGTCTGAATTTTATCAGGTCAAAAATTAATTAAATTTGTAAATAGGTATTTCCTGGAAAAAATCTAAAAATAAAAAAAAAGAATTTTCTGGCGAAACGATATGCTACAAAATCAGCGAACAGACAGACATACGACCTTGGGAGGTTAAACAGGTGGGTCAGTGACCTTGAGGGTCCCGACACACGCGTCAATGACCTTGCTTTACAGATAGGTCAATCACTATAAGAGACCAGACTACTTCGAGAAGCCATACGAACGGGTCAATGACCTCATGAGGCTAGACATGCGGACAGACAACACTGAGAGTCCAAACTAGAGATGTGCACTTTTCAGAAAAGTAATTTTGATGAAATGAAAAGTGAAAAGTTCATTGAAAAGCGTGAAAAGTAGTGAAAAGTGTGAAAAGTAAATCGTGTGAGTTTCATTTTAAAGCTCTCTGTAAGAGCTTCAAATTGATGTATTTTTTGCCTATCTAAAACACACAAAATCATTTTTTTCACCTACTTAATCGAATAGTGGTAGTTTTGAGCTTTTCTAAAGCCTCTAAGTAACATTTTTGATTTTCAGTTTTGAAAAAAATGTTATGAAAAATATCAAAAATGGGTGCCGAATTGCGAAGGTAGAGGAGTAGAGAGAGTGAAACTTGATATTTGACTTTATCAATGAGGTCAGTGATCTTTGATGAGTAAATTGATTGGTCACTCGCTTTTTTTTTTAGTAAAAACTGAAAAGTGAAATGAAAAGTAGGAACTTTTCTTTTCAACTTTTCATTGAAAAAAAAGTACTTTTCACTTTTCACTTTTTACACTGTACATTTTTAGTCCAAACAGACGGGTCAATGACCTTGAGAAACCAGACATTAACGAG
The DNA here is from genome assembly GCF_950023065.1 of Planococcus citri. Classification (NCBI taxonomy): domain Eukaryota; kingdom Metazoa; phylum Arthropoda; class Insecta; order Hemiptera; family Pseudococcidae; genus Planococcus; species Planococcus citri. The sequence continues at coordinate 77,606,274 of NC_088679.1, read as the reverse complement.
CGACGGTCTTGAGAAGTTGGACAGACGTGTCAATGACCTCAAAAAGAGGGCAGACAGACGACCTTGGAAAGCCAGACAGACACGCAGACAACCTTGAGAGTCTAAACAGGTGGGCCAGTGGCCTTAAGGGCCAGACAGGAAGACAGACAGATGACCTTGGGAAGCCATATTGATAGGTCAATGACTTGAAGAGGGGAGGGAGACGACCTTGGAATGCTAGACAGGTAGTCAACCACGTTGAGAGTCCAGACACACGTGTCAATGACCTTCATAAGCCAGACAGACAGACAGGCTGGCGACCTGAGAAACATGAATTTTTGAGCACATTTGAGCAAATGTCGTAGAGAAGAAAAGGGTAATGGAGGACATTAGATTAGAGCCTTGATTTTCTGGAATACACAAGAAATTAAAGGTATTATAAAATTCGATTACTTATTTGTAAAACTTTCAAGTTCTTTTTTTTTTTTTTTTTTTTTTTAAGCAAACATCGACAAATAAAATTTTTTTGCTAAAATTCAATGTCCTCGAGTAAGAAAGAGGAAGTATAAAATAAAATAGTGCTGTTCAATTTCAAGCAAAATCCGAAGTTTCTCAATCAAAACCTTGAAAAATTAACATTTTGAATGGCCGAATATCTGTATTAATCATGATTTTTGGGCCATACATACCTATATGATGAACTTCATCCCATTGTAAAATGAAAAATAATTCAGTAGCGTAGGCTAGCCAAGAAACATAACGTACCCAAATGGCGTAAATTGGTAAAGCGCTAAAAAAAAGAAAATGGAAAATATAAATATTTGTTTGCTTCATCAAAACACCTACCCTACGTTATCGTAGAATAACAGTAATAGTTCGATACAGATATTCATAGCCTACTTTAATCGAATGTAAAACCCAGCGCATAATATAAAAGCGTTGAAAATTGGTACAGCTATGATAACAGCAACTGAAGTTGTTCTGAACAAAATAGACGTAAACATGCCTGTAAAAATTTTTCAAAAAAAAAATCACCAGAGTTTTCATTTCAAGATCGAACCTGCATCAGATTTTATTCGCTGAGAGAAAATCTTACCGAAAGCTGAAGAACTGCAGATTAAAAGTATTGACACCAAACACGTCAGTACAACAACTTCAAAAGTCTGTTGGTAATCGACAACCCAGTATAGAGTTAATGTAAACAAAATAGCTTCGACAACCAAACCAGGAGTCTGAAAAAAATTAAAATAAAAAAAAGTTGATATTTTGAAAAATTGATCAGTCTTAGAAAAATAAAAAATTGAATTAAGTTGGGCGTTTAAAATGAAAAATTACGCTTACCAAAGAAATGATACTAGAAAGTAAAAATTTCAGTGGCGAATTTGTGCCGTTTGAATACTCTCGAAAAAATATATTAATTTTTTTAGGTATCAACGTAATACTTCCACTCATAGCTGGAAATGAATTTTCATACACTAACATGAAAACAAATCCAAAAACCGCCTGAATACCCGATTGGTTCATATTTATTGCACCTCTCATGCATAATCCAATCACAATCGATAATAACTGCAAAAAAACAATCAATCATAGTGAAATTTTTTTAAAAAAATACCTAATACTTACCTAAAGCAAATAAGGTACCTACTACCTACCTAGCGAAATTTATAGAAAAAAATTAGGTACCTACCAATTGTTGCAAAATACGTAAATATTGAACCGATAAATCTCTCGAATTAGATAGAAAATTTCTATAAGTCAATAAAAAGAACGAGTAAATCCACGATGGCAAAAATGCTCGAGTAGATTCTCGAATAGGAACTTGATTAAGCTTCGGATTGCTACAATGGTGTCGAATATACTCGAAATATTCGCTTTCTTGAAAGTTTCTCGACAGCCTGTCAATTTCGTCGGGATTTCCTGGCGATACGCATTTGACCAGAAACTCAGCCGGATTTTCATCTTCAGAGTATTCGTATCCCTGACTGTGAAAAAAATCAGATACTTAGTCAGACCAATATCGCAATATGTACATATATCAAAATGTACAACATGAGTAGCTTAATTTGAGCGAACCTTTTGAAAAACGACAGCGAATCTTTTTCATTATCACCCATGAAGACAATTTTTCCCCTAGATAGTAATATAACTTGATGAAACAATTCGAAAACTCGAGGATTTGGTTGGTGTATGGAACAAATGATCGTTTTATTATGTTTTTCAGCAACGTTTCTCAGAATGGTGACTAATTTTAAAGCTGAAAATGAATCCAGTCCTGCAACATTGCATAAGAAAAGAACAAAATTAAGCCTGCTGACTATTCAAAGCGAAATTATAATTAGATGTATTTGTATAATAGTAATTCTCCTACCAGTAGTTGGTTCATCACAAAATAGTAAAGGAGGATTAGTCAATAATTCAGTGGCAACGGAAAGTCTTTTTTGTTCACCGCCAGATAAATGTATCTGAAAAATTATTCAAAAGATGATCATTGATATTTAAGATACTTTAATTTTTTACGAATAGGTAAAAATTCAAGGTATGTGCCTAGACTTGAATTAAATATGCAGATACTTACTTCTTCTTTCTCCAAAAACGAACTTCCAATAAGTTTATCTCGTATTCTAATCAGGCCCATTTCTGATAACAAGTCATTGATCATACCTTTCAGAGTCCCATCACAGGTCCCAAGACCATATTTCAATTTTGCCTACAAATAGCATACAAGAGTTTAATTCTGATTCACACTCGCGATTTTTTATTCAATTTTGAATTGTATTTTTTACAGATTGAGTTCATTTAAGTAGGTATGTGAAGTTTCTCAAAATTTCGAGTCAAAAAATTGAAACGTCAACGTGAAAAAGAAATTCTTGAAACAAATTGAAATCAAAAATGTATTGTAATTTTTCTACGAGTTTATTTTTAGTTGAATACCAACCGTGAACATGAGATGTTCTTTGACAGTTAATGTAGGTACAAATAAGTCATCTTGGAACACAAATCCGGATATTTCGTTCATGAATTTTCCAATTGGTTTTCCAAGTACTGTGATTTCTCCTTCGACGACAACATTATCTAAAATGTTAGTTCAATTATTAAGTACCTATACCAGTTTTTTTTGGAAAACTAAAAAGTTATTCCCTTTTACATAAAACGTAATATACCTAATCGGTTAAGTAGATAGGTACCCATTCAAAAAATCATTTTTGAAAGTTCAAAGCAAAAAGAAATTTTGACCTTTCCAGTCTGTAAAATCAACATTGGTGCGAACTTAGGAGATTAATGATGAAAAAAGTTACTCGTTTCGAATTCTTATCAATCATTTTTTTTTTTGCATAAACTCCATTCATAATCTTCAGACAAGTTATCAAATCTATTGTACTTGGGTATAGATATTATCGGAATTAATGAACTGATCATTCAGAAAAATCCGTCGTGCATTATCATTAAACATGTACTTACTGCTAAATGTTTAAAGCGCACAAAGTACTTAGACGGGTACCGAATTTTTTTCAGATAAAAATAGTATCGATTAAACTGATAAATTTTAAATACTTCATTAAGTACACTCACTTTGATTTCTATGAGCTAAAGCGCCCATTAAAGTACTTTTTCCTGCGCCACTGAAAACATTCGTTCAATTAATAGAATCATTATTAAAATGTTATAATTTTTAAATTAAGTAAGTATGCAATATCTATTGCAATAAGCATAATATCAGAATTAGCTAAATCGACCATTAAAAAAGCAGAGAGTTGTCGACGATGAATTTGAATTGAAAATTTTTAAAATAAAAGCTGTTTAAAAAATTATTCTGATCAAATATACCTAATCAAAATTCGTATCACACATGTCTTATTTGAATTTTTTTTTTTTTTGAATCTTACCTGGATCCCAATATCGCGACGAGGTTTCCAGTTTCAACAGCTCCACTAACTGCATTCACAACACCACATTCAAAAAAAAAAATACTAAAGGGTCACATAAATTTAATATAAAACACCCATTATTGAAAAAATATTCCAACACTTACCATTATGAATAATTTCAGTACTAATGTGTTTCTTTTTTTGCAAAAATCCATTTTCCACATGATGCACAGTTACAGATAAATTCCTCCATACTAAAGATGCATTTTTATTTTGCTGTATGACTGGATCCAACATGGTTAACAACGGTTTACCAAAACTTCCGTCAACATAAATCACTTTTTAATTCATTTAAATTGCAGATGCATCAGAATTAAAACATCTAAAAAATCATAAATGCACAAACGTGGGATAAAAACCACGTGCGAATGAACGAAATCGTCCGACAGAGTGAAAAAGTACCTAAGTACCTACACGATAACGTGTTTCTGAAGGTACGATACGAACGAAGTAGGTACAGTAGAAATAAAAATTCGATATTATCAACTAGTTTTTCTATTTCTAAATGAACCAAATACAAACATAAGTAACACGAACTGAATTTTTTATTCGAATGTTGGTCAACTGGGCAGAATACATTTTGAACCGAACAAAGCTAGTACCTATATTGAGAGAGTTCGCAAAAATATTTACATCACCTACCAAAACTTCAGGATCTGATGAAGAGTTTTTCAATTTTTGTTGAATTTTTGAAAATCAAAGAGCCAAACAGTGGCCTACGTAGGTGTTAATTTATTGAATTCGTAATCTGTGTAGTGTGTATGTTGTTATGTACTTGCGTGATAAACAGTAGACGTAAAAGCCAAAGTTGCTTGGCGTTTTTAAATAAATATTTTTTCAAGTTCAAATTCATACGAAAAAATCTAACGAAATCAGCCTAAAAAGCTCAAATTTGGTGTATCCTATTTTCGACTCAACCGAATTGATTAAAAACAAGTTTAAACCGTATTGAGCAGTTCTGGAGCCTTCAGCAGATTTTTAAAATTTTAAAAATGTCCACAAAATTTTACCCAATGAAGACAAAGAGCTAAAATTAACTTTAAATCCTAATTTGAACATTCTGAATCCATTCAAGATGGTTTCGATCAGTTTTGAAGCCTCTCGCCTTATTTTGGAAATTCCAGATTTTCTGAAGGTGCCATGAAAACTGCTTGAAAATTGTTGCTGCTTATGATTTAAGTACTTGAATTTGATACGAGTAGCTTATACAGCATTTTTCACTGCACCTGTGCATGCTGTTTTGACGAAAAAAGCTGAAATTCAGCTCAATGTACATATGTATGGAGATGGTTCTGAAATTTCGGCCCAAATTCGATTTCTTTTTATACACTTGAAATTTTGGTGGGCAATGTATTTTTGCACACTCTTTCGACTTAGGTAGCTTCGTTCGATTCAAATTTTTTTTTACCCTATCCAAGTTTGGCTGTCTTTCATGTAAGAATTTTCCCAAATAAATTCATAGTCCAGTCATTTTAGCAAAATTTTTAGTCGAACCTCGAAAAAATTAGGGGCAAGCTGAATTTCACATTATTTGTTCAGATTGGTCTCTAAAACAACCCATCAAAAGTTGCACCCCCCAACTTGCCGGCTACCCCCGCAAGAGGTCATTAACCTTTGCCGATACAGGTTTTTCGGCTGTATCGCCAAAATGAAAGGTCCGAGAGGAAAAATGTTCGAACAAAAATTGTTCTACGCTAAATTTCCTATCAGCATGACCAGTCCAGCTTTTCCCAAAATGGCGATTTCACCCTCACTGAGGAGGGGGTGAAGTTGTCAATTTTATGAAAATTGTTTTAAAAAACGAAAATTGGCAATTTAAAACGTGAACTTGATTCACGGTAGACTCAGAAATATTTTGACCAAAGTTGCACACTGCAACTTGTCTGCTACCCCCGCAAAAGGTCATTAACCTTTGTCAATCTACGTTTTTCGGCTATATCGCCGAAATGAAGGGTCGGAGGAAAAAAAATGATTGAACCAAAATTATTCTACGTCAAATTTCCTATAAGGATGGCCAGTTCAGTTGAAATACATATATTTTTCGATTTTTGGTGAATTATTGAAAATCAAATTTAGGCCAAAAATGAGGAAAAAAATCAAAATTTTACCAAATTGAGCTGTAAAGCTGAAATTTGGGGCATACCTTATTTTCGACCTTCCAAATCGATTGGAAACATTTTCAACCCGTTTCGAGCAGTTCTGAAGCCTCCAGAACATTTTTGAAACTTGAAATTTCCACAAAATTTCATCAAATGAAGTTGGAATGCGGAAATTTATGCTGCAATCCAATTTAAACACGCTATTAGGTGAACTGCTGATGGGTTTGAGTCATTTTGTGGCCACCGGCGACTTTTTCTGTTTGGTGAAATTTTATGGAATTTTCGAGCATTGAAATATCTGCCGGATGCTCCGGTAATTTCCAAAAAGTCGCTGGAGGCTTCAAAACGTCTTGAAATCTACCGGTAGTCAACTTCATAGCATACTGAAATTAGTTTATAGAGTGAATTTTTGCTTTCCAACTGCCTTATGAAATTTTAAGTTTCTAAAATCTGTTGGAGGCTCTAGTAATTTTCAATTGGAGTACACAGTCATTTTTGGATTTCTAACTCTGTTTGGTAAATTTTTATGGAAATTTCGAGCATTGAAATATCTGCTGGGGTCTCCAGTGATTTCCAAAAAGTCGCTGGATGCTCCGAAACGACTTGAAATATACTTAGTTACAGTCGACTCCCTAGCGTAATGAAATTAGTTTACAGAATAAATTTTAGCTTTCTAACTGTTTTTAATGAAATTTTGTGGAAATTTCAAGTTTCAAAAATCTACTGGAGGCTCCAAGAATTTTCAAAAAGTCGCTGATGGCCACAAAATGACTCAAACCCATCAGCAGTTCACCTAATAGCGTGTTTAAATTGGATTGCAGCATAAATTTCCGCATTCCAACTTCATTTGATGAAATTTTGTGGAAATTTCAAGTTTCAAAAATGTTCTGGAGGCTCCAGAACTGCTCGAAACGGGTTGAAAATGTTTCCAATCGATTTGGAAGGTCGAAAATAAGGTATGTCCCAAATTTCAGCTTTACAGCTCAATTTGGTAAAATTTTGATTTTTTTCCTCATTTTTGGCCTAAATTTGATTTTCAATAATTCACCAAAAATCGAAAAATATATGTATTTCAACTGAACTGGCCATCCTTATAGGAAATTTGACGTAGAATAATTTTGGTTCAATCATGTTTTTTCCTCCGACCCTTCATTTCGGCGATATAGCCGAAAAACGTAGATTGACAAAGGTTAATGACCTTTTGCCGGGGGTAGAAGACAAGTTGCAGTGTGCAACTTTGGTCAAAATATTTCTGAGTCTACCGTGAATCAAGTTCACGTTTTAAATTGCCAATTTTCGTTTTTTAAAACAATTTTCATAAAATTGACAACTTCACCCCCTCCTCAGTAAGGGTGAAATCGCCATTTTGGGAAAAGCTGGACTGGTCATGCTGATAGGAAATTTAGCGTAGAACAATTTTTGTTCGAACATTTTTCCTCTCGGACCTTTCATTTTGGCGATACAGCCGAAAAACCTGTATCGGCAAAGGTTAATGACCTCTTGCGGGGGTAGCCGGCAAGTTGGGGGGTGCAACTTTTGATGGGTTGTTTTAGAGACCAATCTGAACAAATAATGTGAAATTCAGCTTGCCCCTAATTTTTTCGAGGTTCGACTAAAAATTTTGCTAAAATGACTGGACTATCAAGGCAATTTGATAACGCATGGGAGATATTCGTTCATAGGTATAATTATTGCAAAAAATTGTTTCTCTGCCTTGCATACTTGAACGTCTGCAATTTTTATTACTTTCTTGCAAGCGAGTTGTAGAAACTCACAAGAACGGAGAATAATAGGTAAGTACGTAAACATTCATTACCTAATAACCTACATATAAGTAGTTTTAAATTTAAACGTGGAAGAAATTGTTTTAAAATTCAGCAATCAATAATTCGTCATTTTGAAAAATTTTGTCGCACACAATCTGTCATCCGGTTTGAGAGATAAAAAAAAGTCACATTTCCGAAGATGATGGAAATACCTTATGATTCTCAAAATTTTGGGACATTCACCTAAAAGTTCGGATTCTAATGTGTAAAAAAACATACCTGCTTATTTTCTATCCATTTTCTGTTTTGGTAAAAATTCTGCATTTACCTGAAACAGAAAAACAAGATAAATGATAGATTACCTAGTTGAAGCTCAGCCTGAGTTATGCAATGACAATGCACATAATAAAGTCTAACAAAATTTTCAAAAAGTCATAAGTACATAATACAAACTAGGAAGTGAAAAAAATTGAAATAATTTTCAATTTAAAACGTCACAAAATGCAATGACTAAGCGAATATTTCATGAAAAATTGTTTCAAATCACAGTTCAGGGGTCAGGGCAAACTACCACGATAATTTTTTTAATTTTTTTTTACGTCGAATTGATTTTTTTCAGTCATTTATTCCTGAAAGTTTTTTTTTTGAAATCTATTCGCAGCCATTTCAATTTTTATCAAAACTGCAAAGCAATTCGTACGCTGATAAGCTTTTAAAAAATTAAAACAAATCGATTCGAAAACGTTATTTTTACGAATAAGATTCTGTATTCTTGGTTCCCTATCTCGTCACAAGCAAAACAGATAATTAACAATCTTATGATGCCATTTCATCAAAGTGTACCTAATGAAACATGAAGATTGAAGGTGAACAATATAATATTATCAATAAATACACACAAACAATCATTCGTCGGCAAATTTTTGCATTTTTTTTCGAAACATGAAAAATATACACAGATCAATAAACACACGCCAACGCTCAATAATAAGATAGGTAGGTACTTATTATTGTACTTTTATTTCACTAATTGCTCGAGGAAAAATTGAGAAACACTTGTATTAATTAACAAAGTAATCATTTCCAAAGCCCAAAAGTTCATCTTTTTCTAATTAAATATAGCTCTTACTTAGGTATAAATAAAATCAAGTTCATTTGCTCGAACTGTGTTTATTAACGAGATTCAACTTGTTGCAAGTGGTGATTTTTAAAAGTTCTGTGCGCGAATTCGTTCAATCATTTTTAATTTTGTTTTCGAGTAAGTATTAAACTTTTTTTTTCTGTTTTAACTGTACCATGTATGTAATAATTTACACCAATCATTTTGGACTGAATAGGAAAAAAAATTGATAAAATTTTCACCATTAGATATTCAAATAGAATTTCTTTCTTCTGGATTCAATTCAAAATGAGAAGATCATTTTCACATAGTTTTATGTCTGCTCCTCCCTGGACAATTTTATTTTTTTCACGTAAGTAAGCATAGTCGTATTGTTTGCAAAGAGGTTATCACAAGAATCCACTTGAGTGATTTTTTTTTTTTTAATTTCAGTTCTAAGCTTACTTTCATCGGTGTCAGCTCTGAATGCCACTAAAAAGATTTGCCAGACCAAAGAATGTTTATCTGCAGGTAATTCGCCTTCATTCACTACAATGAACGCTTTATAGTTTTTACCCTTAATTCATCTCTACATGCAACTTTTTTTTTTTTTGAAAACTCAGCCCAAAATTTAAAAGAATCGATCAACTTCAAAGCAAATCCTTGCGATGATTTCTACAAATATGCTTGTGGAAATTGGCCAAAAGTTCATAAAAATTCGAATTTATATATCCCAGGAAGTACCATACAACTGCGAGATGAGGAAAACATGGCAGAACTTTACGGTATAATAATTTTCACCGTATAATATGCATACTGTGAAATACAACTCGTAAAATTTCATTAATTATTGTCCCTCCAATATTATGTGTAGATTTTCTCAAACAGAATAACAGTAAAGAAGAACCAGAAGCTGTCCACAAAGCTAGACAATTGTACTCATTATGTTTAAATGAAGGTATACTTACGCATCTCAGTAGAATATTATTCTATAGCTGAAGAATGGAATTATTTCAAAAAAAATTAATTCCTTGATTACGTTTAAAGCTGCTTACAGTAATAAACTAGAACCCATCGAGAAAATGCTAAAAAAAATTGGCTTGCCAGTGCTAGCGATTTTGTCTGGTGAAATCAAAAACTACGATTACACAACAGCATTAGCCAGAGCAGCTAAATTCGCCGGAATCAAGACGTATTTCGATCTTACAACGGGCTCAAATCCGTACAATCAAACGGTAAACATGATTACATTGGGGAAAATAGCAGAAACGCCAGAATATGATCCTACCATTCTGCCTCTGACAATGTAATTACATAACGCTTTACTATACAAAATTCATATTCAAACGAATTTGGATCATTGATTGCGGATTACAATTGGTTCATTTATCAATTTTATAGCAAACGAATCAATTCGAAATCGAGACAAAGCGGATCGAAACGAGCTACAGGAAAAATTACAGAAGAAGAATTTATGGCTGAAGTTATGCGTAGATTATGCCAACAAAGTGCCCCAGCTTCTTGTGCAGAATGGAATTCATATACGAATGCCAAGAGAAATAAGATTATCGAAAACATTTTGACACGAAGTAGTGAACTTACAGAGGTAGGTATTCCTATCTATTGAACTGCAAGTAGGCTATTATTATTTACACCAAATTAGAAGATGCTAACAATATTCAAAATACTGATATGAATTAATTAATTAAATTTTCAGATCACCTCAAAACCGGCCGCACTGAATTCCTCACTTTTACCAGTCGTATACTCCTTGAAACAACTACAAGACCTAACTGATAGCATTGCAACTGAAGTAAAAACACAAATTCCCAAGGTAATTGAATTGAATTGAATTCCATTCCATTCTATACACAAAATCCATTTGTTCAAGTACCTACATGAAAACTATGTATTTACCATAAGAACGTATAGTGAAGTATAATTTACTTTGTAGTTGAACTGGACGAGGTACATAGAAGAAACCTATGCTGATTTGGACAACATAAAATTGGATCTCAGCGACCCTACCAAAGTTCAAATCGCCATTGGAAGTTTGGATTCTATCAAGGAAATAATACGATTTATTCACGAGACGAAGAGCGTTAAAAAAATAGGTAGGTAAACCTACTTATCGTTAGCACAGTCATTTTTACCCAGAAAAAAAATATAGGTAATAATAATGATTTTTGGAAAAACAAAACGAAACTGACAATTCCAACAAAAGGAATAGTTTTCTGGCAAAAAACAAGACTTTTGGACGTTTTTTTTTCTTTTTTAAAGTAAGACTTTGAAATTTTTTGCAAAAAACGACTATTAGAGCAGGCAAATAGCGGTTTTAAAAAGGAAAAAATTGGCACATAAATTTTTTCTTCGGGAATGTGTTCAGATGAACCCCCTGAACTACCAAAAAAAAACCGAACCTCCTAACCCTGGAGCTAATTTTTTAGGGGGCTAAAACCGGTTCCGATTCACGTTTTTTGCGATTTACTCCGAAAATATTAGGTTTACGAGAAAAACTACCATGACTAAAAATGTTCCCCTTCAAATTCTCGACAATTTGATACTAGTTCCATACCCACCCCTCAAGAGGGGTGTCTGAAAAAAGGGGTGAAAAGAGTAGGTGTTTGAAAAAAAAGTCAGTCCAATAAATTGATCAAAGTTATCACTTAATATCATTCGTTTTCGCTCAAATTTTTTTTACAAAGTCTACTCACCCAACTATTAATCACACCACCATTGATTGGTCTTCAGGCCTCCCAAGGGGTTGGTGGGGGATGCTTGGTTGTTCAAGTAACACACAACTGAATCATATATTTGAAAAACGAATCTGGACATGTGATATATCGAATGGTATGTTTTCGAAGTCGCTGAATACGAATACCAACTTATTTTCTGGGTCCAACTCCTCAAAACCCCTCTGTGCCCCAAAAAGGGGGTTAAAATTTTGAAAAAATGTGAAAAGTCGAGTGATATATCGAATGGTATGTTTTCGAGGTCGCTGAGTACGAATATGAACTTATTTTTTGTGTCCCACCCTCCAATGTCTCTCTGGGCCCCAACAAGAGGGCCAAAATTCCAAAAAAATCATCAAAAAGTCGAGTGATATATCAAATGGAATGTTTTTGAGGTCGCCAAGCACAAATATGAACTTACTTTTGGGTCCCCTCTCACAATGTCCCTCTTCGCTCCAAAAAAGAGGCCAAATTTTGAAAAATCATGAAAAGTCGAGTGATAAGAAGTGGTAACTTTGATCAATTTATTGGACTGACTTTTTTTTCGAACACCTACTCTTTCCACTCCTTTTTTCAGACACCCCTCTTGAGGGGCGGGTATCGAGCCTAGTATCAAATTGTCGAGAATTTGAAGGGGAACATTTTTAGTCATGGTAGTTTTTCTCGTAAACCTAATATTTTTGGAGTAAATCGCAAAAAACGTGAATCGAAACGGTTAGCCCCCTAAAAAAATTGACTCCAGGGTTAGGAGGTTCGGGTTTTTTTTGGTAGTTCAGGGGGTTCATCTGAACACATTCCCGAAGAAAAAATTTATGTGCCAATTTTTTCCTTTTTGCTCTCGCTTTTTTACGTTATTTTCCTGCTCTATATTTTTAAAAATTTTGTCAAAAAGAGACCCAAAAAAAAAAAAATTTTTTAAAATAATTTTTGGCGAAAAGCAAAACTTTGACAATTTTAGCAATGAACAGGACTTCTTGGGAATTATTTCCAAAAAATCTCACCCTTTTTACCAAAAATTACAAAAAAAGCGAGACTTTTTTAATTTCTAAAGAGCTAGAATTTTTGACAATAAGTAAGCAAGATTTTTGGATAGTTTTTGGAAAAAGGAAACATTTTTTGGAATTTTTCGCAAAAAACCGAGAATTTTTGGCTATTTTGGGCATAAAACAAAACTGACAGTTTTAGCTTTTTAGCAATTAGTTATTGGCCAAAAAATGGTACCAACTTTTTCAAAACCTTGATTAATATTACTTCCGAAGTAACACTACTCGTGATTGAATTTATTGGTATTTTTATATTTTTGTGTCACCAAATCCAAACTTTCACCACTTTTTAGTCAAAATAGCCAAAAATCACAACTTTTTTTTTACTATTTCAAGTTTCAACTACCTATCTAGTACACTTCACACAGGCACACTCCAAAAAAATCATATTTTTTTGATTTTTTTGACTTTGTTTGCTCCATAAGGACTATTCATAATTATTATATTTTGCTCTCTGAAAAATGTTACGCAGAGCTCGACCTTTGGTGGGAAGTTGTTTCCAACCTTTTACCCTACTCGGATTTGAGAATTTTCGACATGAAAAATAAAATAGACAATCTTGTAGATTCTCCAACTAGGTGAGTAATGGGATCATTTCAATATGTTAGCAAGTAAACTTCAATACTTCACTAATAATTGATGAAGTTAACATGGACATTTTTGAATGTTGAAACAGAGAAGAACGTTGTGCGGAGATAACTAGAATTTCATTCGGTATGGCAATTAGCTATGGATACGCCACGAAGGAAAAATACATCAAAGCCAAAACCAGGGTACAAAATTAAACTTAATAATCTTCAAATTTTGAAAATTAAAACTTACATCTGAAAATACAAAATGAAAATCATGATGTTTTGAGAAACATTTCAACTTTTATCATAAATCCAGAATTTAGACTCATTTTTCCGTTTCAAACCCATGTGGCTTGAACCTGCGAAATCAACGAAAAAATCCGACTTAATTTCGTTTCAATGTTGACAGATTCGAAAAATGTACGAACATATTCGGGACAGTTACAAAAAAATCATTCAAGAAGTACCCTGGATGGACGAAACAACCAGACAAAGAGCACTGAAAAAATTACAGTCGTTGAAGTCTTACATTGTATATCCAAGTGCGATCAAAACAACAAACAAATTGAATGATTTCTATCAAGATGTATGTTTTCAATTTTTTTTTTTCAGTAATTGGTATCGTGCTTCTGCTCATATCGCACCTCGGGAGTAATAAGGTCACATCTCAAAAAAATGAAATTTTACAGTAGAGTGATTTTCTTTTTTTTAAAAACTTGATTCATTATTTTTATCAACTTATAATTAATTGTGAGGAATGAATAGCACCTCATTTTAAAGATCTGGTATCCTACCTTCATTTAGCATAAGAACACTTTGAAAAATAAAATCTTAAAGAGGAAATATTTCAATGTTTGGAAAACATTTTGAGTTATAACCTTTCATTAAAGTTGATGTGGAGGCGAAAGGAAGCGTCCAAAAAAATTTCCTGGTAACAAAGTTGTAGAGAATTAAATTTCCAATCGACGTAATGTCGTTAGTTTTTTTCTAGAGTGCTTAGTTTTTGAGTTTTTCTCAAAAAAACTAAAATTTCATGATATGTGCAAATTCATTTTTCTGAAAAGTGATCAATTTTAAAAAAAATTTCTATTCGGTACAAACCAATAAAAAATGCACTGCTTGTGACTATTTCTAACTGACAAACATTCAAAACAATCAAAACTATTTGTTAACACTTTGTATGTACGAAATTTGCTGAAAAAAGGTGGAGTTTTTTGAGATGTACCCTTATAACTCCAAACAACTTGCAATGTTGTTGAGATTTTGAGTTAGGCCATTTGCGTTTTTTGCAAGATCTAGATATTGTACCCAACTCAAAGTGTAATTTTTGGTTGAGGGGGGTCATACAAACCCCAAAAATGCAAAAACATCAAAATCAATTTTTTTTGAGATGTCACCTTATTACTCCCGAGGTGCGATATGTACTTACTAAACTACTATCACGTAGTTCTGAATACAGCACAAAATCATAATACCTATGTACCTATTTCACAACAATTTTTAGGTGAAGATATCAAATAATTTTTACGATACGATGATTACGAAAATTCAGAATCAAGTGAAAAAATATTTAAGCAAATTGAATAAAATAAATGATCTGAACGAAGACGAGTAAAGAAGAAAATTTTCCATACTTTTTGGATTAGGTATTTTTGATTTAAAACCTACAATTTTAAAATTTTAAATTCGTTGCAGCTGGATTTTAACTCCCAATATTGTAAATGCGTTTTATCACCCTGAAAGGAATACCATAGGTACGTTAACCCATCTATTATCTGCAATGAACTGCTACCTGTTGTAAAATTTAAAAATTCGAGTAGGTACCTATTTAAATTTTTATTATTTTTTTCTCAGTCATTCCAGCTGGCATACTTGGATTATCAATATATAACCATAGTTTACGGTAAGTAAGGTCAATTTGGGTACCTCCAACTACCTACTTGATTAAGTATTTCAAATGAGGAACTTTTTGACAATAATTAATTTTACATTTTTTGGAATTTAAATTTAGAGCCCTG
This sequence comes from Planococcus citri, assembly GCF_950023065.1. Taxonomy (NCBI): domain Eukaryota; kingdom Metazoa; phylum Arthropoda; class Insecta; order Hemiptera; family Pseudococcidae; genus Planococcus; species Planococcus citri. The sequence continues at coordinate 77,591,037 of NC_088679.1, read as the reverse complement.
GATTACGGAGGAATAGGTTCAATTGTAGGTCACGAATTAACGCATGCATTTGACAACACAGGTTAGATCTCCGTTCTCCGAGATTGAACTTTTAAAAAAATCCAAATTATGTTTTACTTATTCGTAATTTCTACATTAATGTTTGATAATTTCAGGACGACGTTACAATGAGATAGGAAATCTCGAAGATTGGTGGCAACCTGAAACTGCAAATGCATACAGAGAAAAAGCTAAATGTTTCGTTAACGCTTATAGCAATTACAGTATAGATTTCGGTGGCGTAACCCAAATGGTAAGCAGCACAGTGTTGTAGGTACCTATAGTATTTTCGAGGATCTAATATACGTAGACGTAGTACTTATAGTCTTCTAAAAGGCGTAGGTGCATCTGAATACCGAGGAGATATTGACACATTACGTGTTTTTTAAATTGAAGAGGAATTGATTCAGTTGGAAAATTGTTTACAAACAAATTGATTCACTTTTTTTTTGTGAAACTTTCATAGGAATTGATCTGTTTTTGAGCGAAGCGAATCGCATCATTCATGAACGAATGATGATTGAACAAATTTCTTGATTTCTTGATGAATCATTCGCGAACTAATTAATCAATTTTTAATGAATCATTCACGAACGAATTGGTTAATTTTTGGTGAATCACTTGCGAACGAATCGAGTCATTTAAATGACTCGTGAACGAACGAACGAATTGATTTACATGATCATGAATCATCCGCGAACGAATTGATTTATATAAATGACCCGTTCGCGAACGAATTGGTAAATTTTTGATGAATCATTCGCGAACGAATTGATTAGTTTTTGGTGAATCATTTGCGAACGAATTGCTAAATTTTTCCGAATCGTCCGCGAATGAATTGATTCATATAAATGACTCGTTCGCGAACGAATTGATTCATTTGATTGATTATTACAGTGAATCATTCACGAACGAATTGGTAAGTTTTTTCCGAATCATCCGCGAATGAATTGATTCATATGAATGACTCGTTCTCGAACGAATTGATTCATTTGATTGATTATTACAGTGTATCATTCACGAACAAATCGGTAAATTTTCGGTGAATCATTCGCGAACAAATTAATTAATTTTTGGTAAATCATTCGCGAACAAATTGATTCATAAATTAATGAGGTAGGTAATCGATTCAGGAATGGACGTATCGTGATCCCAGACTTTCAAAACGTGAAGTCACTCCGGCCCTGTCTCCGGCCCCACTTTCACTATCGCAACTCGACTTTTCTATACTTAGTAAGACTTTGCGAACAAAATGACTATTCTCATACTGTGAATTGTTAACAGGGTGACAGCAAAGTAACATTAGGAGAGGATATCTCAGATAGCGGTGGATTCAAGGAATCACTTCTCGCTTACAAAAACTGCGTATCTGAATTCGGAGAAGAGCAGATTCTTCCACAGTTTGAAAACTTCACTCACGAACAACTCCTCACAATAGCATTTGCCAATGTAATAATTTCGATTTTTATGCACCAAAGATACTCATACTTGGTTTTTAGGATACAATTCAAAATAAGTACTCTGTAATAATTTGAAACATCTTTCATCTAATTTCAACAGGTATGGTGTGAAAATCCAACCGTACTTTCTCCAATTATAGCACAATTGGATGAGCACAGCCCAGGTGGAGTTCGTGTAAATGGAGTTCTTCAAAATTCCAAAGAGTTCGCTGAGATATGGAAATGTCCGAAAGGAAGCAAAATGAACCCGAATAAAGAAAAATGTTCTATTTGGTGAATTTTCAATTTAATTCAACTCGAATAAAACAGGTACATTATTCAACAATACTGTAAATCACCACCAATCACAATTTTAAAATTATTTTTTACAATATTTTGCATCATAAAAATGAAAATTGGAAATAAATATACTGGATGTTTCTTCGGATAAAAATGTTTTCATTTTCAAGTTCAAATGATCATGAAGAATGTCGACTAAACAAAAATGATACGTAATTAGGTCACGAAAATGACATTTTTTAAAAAGAAATACATAAATCGCAAACAATGGAAAGTTTTCAAGTTTCAAAAATTCGTTAAAAATTGAAAAAATCAATTTGGGCAGCGGAAATTTCAGTTATGGGGATTTCAGATTACGCCTTTTCCAAAAATCCTTGCTTCCTTAAAATTGGAAGCAGTCATCCCGAGAATCTCCCTTGTCAGAAGAGTTCATCTGGAACTTTGAAAGAGTTTTGGAAGTAAAGTTCCATAGTAAGCAAATTACCACAGCTAAATACTCGGTCATGCGATTTTTATTTCAAGAAAAACGATATGACTAATGCTCAAGCTGAAAAGAGATAAAATAACGAAAGGTGAACACAGTCCATGTTTACATAAAAATAACAACTTCAAATGTGTTTTTTTGACCTGCATATTTCTTAGTGACGAGTGCAGAATATACTGATCGAAAAACACCCTCGAGGTATCCAATTAGGAAGTCTGCTCGAATGTAGATAAACTGTACATATAAACAGCCTAGGTAGTAGGTACAAAGGTACATAGGTACCTACATATGATCGCTTAGACTCGCCAAGAAATTCCCAAAGCGATCCAAATGTTATCTTTACATACGCAAAACAATTCATAGAATGCTGATAAAAAAATATTCTCGGATACTTTGTAGGTATTATTAGTAACTTAATTGGTGCAGAAAAATAATGAGTAGGTAATTCGGCAGTTAAGTTATATGTACCTAGAAATAACATCATTCGATATTTTCGTATAATCAATACGAAATGTTTGCGAAGAAACATACTTACACGAATTTATCCAAAAATAAGCGATTTGCGAATTTTTAACCGCGCAGTAAAACCCTTAAAGATGGCCTTGGATTTTGACGACAATAGCATAGATTGATGCAGAATCTCAAATACTTTCATTTGAGACTGGGTCATTTTTTCAAAAAGAGGCTGGGTAGCGACAGGATTGAAAAAATCTCGATCAATTCGAAAACACCTCCTCTTTGAGGGTTCAAATTTCCCCTTCCAAGGACACTTCCAGAGTTAAACATTTACATATGTGGATGTCTTTCAACTCAAAGTGCCAGTCTCTGCTGAATTTGGTCGAATTATTTTTCATCTCTCAAAATACGAATTTTCGAAAGCTTCTGCCCTCACTCCATTTGGGCTCCAGTATTTGTTTTTCAAATTAAATTTAAAAAAAAAATATATCATTCAAATTTCAAGAAATGTCCAGACAAAAAACGCACTTTTCACCTGAAAAAACTTTACTTTTCGAAACAAGTTTTTGCCCTCGCTCAGGGCTCACACTCGGTTTCTGTTGTCCAAAGTTCGTGCTTTGTCCCAAAAATAGTCAGTTTTGTTTTTTGCTAAAAATTGTAAAAATTCTCGGGTTTTTGCAAAAAAATTGTCCAAAAGTCTTCCCTATTGGGGAAAATGCTAGCTTTTTCGCAGTTGAAATGTTTCGATTTTTGATGTAAAATTGCCGCGTAAATTGCAAAGTGAAAAATCTCACTTTTCAAAAAAAAAAAATTGTAAAAAAATGTACCTAGGTAGGTACTAATTTCTTATTTACAGAAATTGCTGATTTTCACTAAAATAATCAAATTTTTGCTTAATTTTTTTCTTCAAAATTATCTAGGTAAATGGCCGGCTTAGGTATTTGCCAGAAATTTCCCAAGTAGGGTATCTTCTTTTTGCCAATAATCCTCACAAAGTTCTTAATTTTGCTGAAATTGTCAAAATCTTGCTTTTTGCCAAAAATTGTGAAAAAATCCTCACTTTTTAAAAATATTTCAATAGTTGTTTTTTCGTCAAACAAGCTCTTTCAACATAGAAAAATCAGTCCACCCTTGGAAAAAAACTCTCCCATTAAAAACAGACTTAAAGAATTTATACTGACAAGACTATAAGAATTGGACACACCAAAATTACTCATAACTTTTACCAAAAAGCACCAAAGCCTTCGTGCCAATTTTGCTTATCTGAACCCCTATCCATTCAACACAGCAACACTTATTGTTCTATATTGGCCCCACCTGCTCCAAGATCGATCATCTCTACAAATAGACGAAGACTCCCCCTACATTATTCCTGACAACCCCTCAGAAATAGAAAAATTCATCACCTTAATCAAAAAACATAACTCAGCGAATTCCAGAAAAACTTCCTTACGAAGGGTGTAATAATCTAGTAATTAAAAACACCCTAAAAAAAATTTCGGATTTTTACTTTTTTAAAAAAATTGTCCAAATGTCTCGCATTTTTGCCCGAAACTGTCAGAAATCCATTTCTTTTGTTAAAATTGTCATTCTCGTTTTATTTTTTCAAGAATTTCCTTTTTCATCAGGAATTGCAAAAACCCTCATTTTGCTGCCAAAAAATTGTCAAAGAGTTTCGAAATAATATAGTTCAACTATTCAAAATTGAATACATTTAAATTCGTAGGTAATATTTTGTTTTTTTCGTGATTTTTTTCTGCATTGAAATGTTTTGCTGGCATTTTGTCGCTTTTTTGGTTACTTTTAAATTACTTTTCCAATACTTTTTGGTTACTTTTTCGAGCTTTTTTTGGGGAAAAATTGAATACGAGCCCTGTCCTTGCTTCACTCGAGTCTATTTACTTTTCATTTTCAAAATTAAAATTTTTAAAAACTCATCATTCAAATTCTAAAATTTTAGATCAGAAAGAAATAAACAAATTTTTTCAAGCATTGTTTTTACCTTTCGTAACCAGAATTTTTGAAAGCTTTTGCCCTTGCTTCGGGCCAATTCTTATCTCTAACTCGCATTCAAGTATCCGAACATGAGAAAAAAACAGTAGGAGAAAGATTCGGGGGAAGGAGCTAAAATTTTGAGGGCCCCATTCGGTGTATTCGCCAGGGGCCTCCAACCGACCCAGTACGCGTCAGAAGTGTGGTCTATGACCAGTTAGGTTGCATGTATCTAGGAAAAAAACTTTAGAGGTCGCAACATTAGGGCATTTCATCTCATGACTCGAATGTGTAGACGATTATGGAGAAATAATTAAATTTATGTATCCGCATTTATACACTCCAACATATTCCTTAAACAACTTTTTTAAGCTATCGAGTAGTTCAAAAAAGTAATTATACAATCTAAATTGGACAAAGATGTAAACATTTTGATGAAAAACAATTTTTATGTCTCGCAAAGTAAGGGAACACGATTCATTGTTTATGCGAAAATAATTATTTTTCCTGTGTGATCCACTGATTAGGCAAATGACGTCAAAATAAAATTGATACATTTTTAGACTAAAGATTCACTCTCTCGATAACTTGTAAGCGTATGTACGCCGATAATAACCTGGAATGCAGTTTACGGTCGATTGGTTTTAATTGCTTTTATGCAGGAATTGATAAATCTTCGCAAAAAACCATTATTATAAAGGAGCTAAAAATGCAGTTCATCTGGTCATTTCTTCTTCAACACCAATAGAGAATTGTTCTTCAATGTGTGGTATATAATATTTAAAAGATAGTTTATTAAATTCTGCACCAATTTTTCAAATTTTTTATTCATAAGAGTATAAATTTTAAATAGGTACATATTACCTACCTAGTACACATTTGGATATAAATTTGAATACAAAATTACCTAATATTTTAATGATATTTTAATATATATTTTTTTTTTCAAAATGAGAACACAATTTTCAACCAGTTTTCTACTGGCTCCTTTTTCAGCGATTTTAGTTTTGCCGCGTAAGTGAATCGTACTTAGAAATGTGTGCGGAAGTAACACATGATTTTGCTTCGGTATATTTAGCCACAAATTATGTATTTGTTCGCTTATTTCAGTATTAAGCTCAATTCCACTCGTATCAACTCAGAACGTCGCCGATCATAAAAAAACGTGCCGTACAAAAGAATGTCTATCTGCAGGTATAGTAACCTTTTATTTAATGATTTTTCGCGTTTTTTTTTCATATTTTTTCCTTTCATTATTTACTCATTGCAGCAAAAATAATTAATTACGCTTCCTTCTCACTCTCATAATAAAGTGTTGAGAATTTTTTGGAGCTGCACAATGCATACACATGAATGCAAAAATGATTAAAGCTTGCCAAAGTCTTTTTAATAACCTTTTTCTCCTCCACCTTCCCCCTAAAAAAAACCGCTGGCCAAAAAATAAGCATACATTTTTGATATGAGATCTGCATATAAATACTGCGGCATGGCAAAGTGGCATACTTTAGGTTCTTTATCAATTTTTTTCTGTTTAATTAAATGGGCCAAGAAACATTTCAATTTTTTAGGTAAATGCTTAATTGAAAATTTTCATAAGATTCGAAAAACCCCCAGTATACGTATTTTATAGTTCAAACTGACCTTTTGATGTTCACCATCATTTTTTTTAAATGCAGATGTAACATTTAACAAATTTTCATTATTTTTTAAAACTTACCAAAAAAAATTGAAAATTTTCCCACCACTTGTTCGCGACATTTTTTGGAAAATTTGGGGGAGGGAATTCGAAAAAAAGGTTCTGAGGTTTTAAACCCCTAACTATGTAGAACCATCGCTTTACTACCAGACCAGTGTTTCAAATGTTGAAATTTACGTTTAAAAAAGAACAATTCTTTGAGAATTTTTTAAATCAATACCTACCTAATGTAATGTACAATTTTGAATCTAGTGAAAATTTCAAAAACGGTATTCTCCTTCCCAAATAAATATAATGTACAATAAATCATCTCCAAAAAATTTTTCACATAAGTACTTAGTTTTTTTTTCAATTTTCAAAGTGAATTTTAAAATTTGAAACACTGGTACATAGAGAAGTGATGATTCAATCCAGGAATCCAACATTTTTCCTACGTTTTTTGACGTCCTTTCATAACTTTTCATCGAATCTCGCCTCCAAATTTTACAAAAAAAAAATCAAACAGTGAATGGTCGTATCAGTGAAATCTAAAAAAAGTATTTTTTCTGTAAATTCAGCTCAATATTTGAACGAATCGATCGACTTCAACGCAGATCCTTGCGATGATTTCTACAAATATGCGTGCGGAAATTGGCCTCATGTTCATGGCCATTTACAAGAAGCGATTTTATTACGAAAATACGAAAATAGGGAGGAAATTCTAGGTAGGGTGATTTTTCATTACGGTATAAGTAACTAATAAGTAGATACATATGAAAAATACGAGTAACTCATCGATTTCGATTATGTACTGTTTGTATGTATGACGCGACACCAGATTTTCTCAAACAGAATAACACCGAATACGAACCAAAAGCCGTCCATAAAGCAAGAAAATTTTTCTCCTTATGCATGAACAAAGGTACCCACATAACATAGATCATTTTACGTTACGGTTTATAAAATACGAGCAGATCACTTGATTAGGCGAATAAAATTTACGATATTATTTTCAGCTGCTAATACTTGTGCGAGTAATAACACAATGTATCCACTTTCGAACATCCTACATACATTGGGCATATCAATGCTTCGGAACGAAAGTGAAACGGATTACACAACAATGTTAGCTAGAGCATCGAAATTGGTTGGAATCGATATGTATTTCTCACTAGGAACGAGCTCAAATCCGCACAATCGAACAGAAAATATGATTGTATTAACGTACCCAGAAAACGAATCAAAAGCTAAGAACACCATTTTGCACCCGTCAAGGTATGTACCTACCTACCTACCTACCTACCTACCTACCTACCTACCTATGTAGTAGGTATGTACATTTAATATACTGACTACTGGCGTCAGCTTATGATCAAATATGTGTATCTTACGTTAGATAATTGATACGTACCTAGGTGCATAGTACGTATACCTACACACGATGAATGTTTGATTGTTTGACAATGGGTTTACTTATCAATTATAGCATAGCAAGTAGACCGAGAACAGTAGTAGGAAAGATAACTGATCACCAATTCATAGATAGAATGAAACGTAGCACGAGCCCCGAATTAGATAAAATGGATAATAATAAGACTACGGAACAACATGAGCAGGTAATCTTTAATGTATAGAAAATCAAAAAATATGATTTTTAACCAAAAATGAAAAAAATTACATATTTTACTCAAAAATGACTTTAGACTTGAAATGACACCTTCGATCTAAAAGATCAAAAAGTGGGTAAAATTCTTGGCCCAAATAATTTTTAAATCGCATTTTTTTTCTCAAAATGATTTGTTTATTTAAAACAATGTTGAAAAAAAATAAATTTAGAATCGCAACCAAAACTAGACAACTGCGCTATGCGCAGCTGTAACAGTGTGCGTAGCCTATGTTATTAGGGAAGCACAACATGATTTTGAAAAAAACTAGACAGCTAAGCTTAGCTTAGCTGCAAAGTGTGCGTAGCTAGCTGCCTTTTCTACAGCTATAACCATTATTACATCTAGGTAGTGCATAAGTGAATCAACCATGTCACAGTAATGAGAATTTTTGAAACAGTTGTTTTTCATAGTTTGCATTGTTTTAAAATTTACAAAATTTCAAATCAATTTCCCGAATTCCCCATCGCTACAATTTCATAAAGTTTTCAATAAATTTTCAGAATTTTGCATTGCTGCTGAGTTAGGAAATTTGCAATCAATTTTTAGAATTCACATTGCCTCTAAATAGTCAAATTTTGAATAATTATTCAGAATTCTTATCGTCTTTAAATTAAAAAATTTCAAATTCAATTTTCAAGTTCATATTGTCCACAAATTGTAAAATGTTTACTCAATTTTTGGAATTTACATTGCCTCCAATTTTTCAGAATTCTCATCTTGTTCATAAATATTACAATACTTATTTCATATAATTTTCAAGTTCACATTATCTGCAACTTACATAACTTTTAATCAATTTTTGGAATTCTCAGCGTCTCTAAATACAAATTTTCATATTATTTTTTTTAGAATTTCCATTGTCTTCAAATTAATAAATTTTCAAACCAACTTTTAGAACTTGCTTTTTATTCTAAATTGAGAATTAAATCTTATAAAATATGTTAAGAATTTGAATTGCCTCTAAATTACACGAAAAAAAATATGGGTAATTTTTACAAAAAATTTAACTAAATACTGGTATTTAGCACAATTAAGTACCAGATCCCATTCAATAATTTTTACTGTAATCGTATAGTAAAAATTATCATTTTAATAAATTTTGCTATAGGTACCAATAGTAAAAATCATTTTGTTTTAATAATTTTTACTAAATCATGATAATAAAAATTACATGTTTCAATTGTACAAAAATTAGTTTAATTACTCATTTTGAAGTAATTTTTAAATTATAAGTAAAAAGTTAAAAATTATTCATGTCAAGGTAATTCTTACTATACTTATGGCTATAGGTAGACAAAAAATTAATGAAATGAATTTTTAGTTAGCAAATGATATCATAATTCATAACTCAATTTCACCATTATTTAACAAATGATATAATTCATAACTCAAGTTCAGCATTATTTTTGCCCCATTTTCATGTACTACATTTATAGGTAGTAACTCCAAAGCATTTACCTATCCAATTTTCCAACGAAAAATCTGTCACCTACCTACTTACCTCACGGGGATTCGAACCTGGGTCCCTAAATTTCCTATTCCTACCTACATGCCCTATCCACTCAGCCACCTATTCACTACGAGGGTTAGGGCATTAAAATAGTATATTTGTTTGGTAAACGCCCCACCAAACCACTCCCACTTGGAATTTACAGCTAACAGACCGGGGGTGTAACAGGGTACAATGAAACACAGCTGGTGATGGAATAGACTGGGGGTATAGCAGGGTACAATGAGCGGCAGGTGTTCTACAAGTCCCCTTTTCCCTTTTTTAGGATTTAATGCATTAAAATAATGAACTAAAATTGCAATTACTCAGCAATTACCCATCCGAATTGAATGAAAATAAATCTATACCCTCCGCCTTAATGATTCTCAAATGGTGTCCAATAGGTACAAAAAACGGTCGGATAGCTTAAGAGAACATTCATTGCAATTGAAATTTCAATTTCTCAAAGCGAAACCAATAGTGTGCTACGCACACTAAAAACAATGCAATTTTAGAAAAAGAACAACACGATTTTGAAACAGAATCACAACGCAATTTCAAAAAAAAACATGATTTTGAAAAAAGCGATTTGGATTTCGAAAGCAGAACGCAATTTTGATTTTGAAAAAACAATATGTAAGACTTCAAAAAAAGCACAACATTGAAAAAAAGCACAACGCGATTTTGAAAAAATAAGCACAACATGATTTTGAAAAAAAAGGGCAACATAAAAAAAAGGCACACACACAACGCAATTTTGAAAAAGCACAACGCGATTTTGAAAAAAAAAGCATAACGACATTTTGAAAAAAAGCGCAACGCAATTTTCAAAAAAAAAGCACACACAACGCAATTTTGAAAAAAAGCACAACACGATTTTGAGAAAAAACATAACACGATTTTGAAAAAAAGCAAAACACAATTTTGAAAAAAATCACAGCAGGATTTTGAAAAAACGTGATTTGGATTTCGAAAGCCCAACGCCATTTTGACAAAATTAGCACAATGCGATTTTGAAAAAATAAGCATACCGTAAACTGGGGTAACATTGAAATCGCGGGGTAACATTGAAGGGTGCGGTTTTTCATCATATTATGCTCCATGGCGGTGGAACTATGAAGTATGGAACAATTCTGACACCGGGAATGGATAGAGTACACTTTGGCGATTATTTTTCCTATGTTATCATTTTCAACTAGTGGTTCCAACACCAGTGAAAAAGCAAGCAAAAAAAAGTGCTGTTTTCATCAATTTTAATTAACATGAAAAGCTTGGTGTCTGGAAATTTGAATTTTCAAAGAACGAGTCAAGTGACATTATAGATGTGTTGGTACATCTCCGGACTATAAATTAGCGCATTTGTTCATGTGCCAAAGTTGTTCCCTGAGGAGTAAAAAAATAATATTCAAACTGGGGTAACTTTGAAGTCTATAAAAAAATCATGAAATTTTGGTAAAATTGGACAAAAATGCATGAAAATGCTTGTAAACTTGTTAAAAACTATGTGAAAACTTGAAAAACAGCTCTGAAATCATTAAAAAATCATAAAATTTGGTCAAATTGGCCAAAATGCATGAAAAACGCCTGAAAACTAGAAAAATTCCAAATTATCATTTTGGAGCACTCTTTCATAAATTCAATTGTGAATATGGATCATTTTGTAAGTGCTTGACGCGTATAAAGTGACCAAAAAGTGAATACTCATGTTTTTGATAATTTTTGACCTTGATTGAAGCACATTTCAAGGGGTCTTCAAAGTTACCCCAAACGCTGGGTAACTTTGAAGGGCACTTCTTTTGGCTCTTGCGCTTGACAGGAAAAAGGTAGGCAACTTCTGTAACCGCCAAAACGTAGTGCTGACATAGCTTTATCAAAAGCACCACACACATTTCCCCTACCTCCGCCATTTATACCTCTAAACATAAAAAATACTGAAAAATCCTTCAATGTTACCCAAGTTTACGGTAACGCAATTTTGAAAAAAAATGAAAACCCAATTTTAAAGAAAAAAACATTTACAACGCAATTTTGAAAAAAAGCACAACGCAATTTCAAAAAAATAAACACAACGTGATTTCAACAAAAATTATAGCATGATTTTGAAAAAAAATCACAGCATGATTTTTAATAAAAGCAAAGCACAACACAATTTTGAGAAAAAGCACAACATGAAAGGGTAACCACCTGCTTTTGTTGTCTAGGTACTGCATTTATGTAAATGAAACACCTGCAGAAGTTCTAAAAACCTTTCTCAAAATTGAACAATGGAGAAAATTTAATAACCCCTATGGTGTTACATTTAGGTATAAGCGAGACAGATAAGCGAATACAATGGATCATTGAAAATCAATAGGTGGCAGTGGCACATCACTTTGATTTATAACTTTTAGAAAATAGCCAAATTTGAAATTTTTGTAAAAGGTTTCTATGGCCTATTGTGTTTGCCAATCGGCATCTTTTATAAATATAACACCACAGGGGTCGTAATAGTATATTACACATTAAGTCTCCTGGTGTGTATGCGATTTTACATACCTGCGATGGAGGAAAGTGGCGTTTATCACCCGCGAAGTGGGCGGTAAAGAGCCACTTACCTCCCACTGGTATGTAAAAGATTTTACAACCCCTGTGGTGTTACATAAATTTTGAAATTTAACTGATGTTGGCTTTGCTTTTAATGAAATCTTTTCCATTGTTCAATTTTGAAAAATAAATTTGAAAATTGAACAATAGAAAAGATTTTACAACCCCAGTGGTGTTACATAAATTTTGAAATTTAACTGACGTCGGCTTCGCTTTTGTCGGCTTTGCTTTTAATATGGCCCTTTTCCTCTTTTTCATTTTTTTTTTTAGTACAAATTTTTGTAATTAATTGCAATTAAAGACATCATAACAAAAAGGGGTAAGGTGCACCGGGGCAAGTCAGAATGATTTTTCGCAATTTCAACTTTGACCACATCCTGTTACTCCCCTTCTAATGAACCAATATGGATCAAATTTATTATGTAGGTTCCCATAAGGGTTCTTAACCTATGGTAAAAATTTGAGCGCGATTGACACAGTAGCTTTTGCTCAGTGGAATAAAATACATATAAACTGTTCTGACTTCCCCCAATTGGGGTAAGTCAGGACAGTTTATATTTTATTCCACTGAGCGAAAGCTACTGTGTCAATCGCGCTCAAATTTTTATCATAGGTTAAGAACCCTTATGGGAACCTACATAATAAATTTGATCCATATTGGTTCATTAGAAGGGGAGTAACAGCTGGTCAAAGTTGAAATTGTGAAAAATCATTCTGACTTGCCCCGGTGCACCTTAATTAAATTTATAATTACAACATTCCCTGCCTCAAGTTAAGCCTCACCTACGTATGAAAGATACAAAAAAATCGGCCCATTCCTCCAAGAGAACATTCGAGCAAAAGAATTATTCAACATTCAGAAAGAAAGTAATAGTGTGCTACGCACACTAAAAAAAGATTTGAAATCACTGCAAAAAACAACCCATTTGAAACTTGAAATTATGTAGGTACTAGGTAGGTCTAGGTACTGGGAAAGATTCATTCAAAATCGCATACCAATTTTGTAGCAATAAACATTACTTAATCATGTTTAAATTGAAACTTGCAGATGAGAAATAAATCAAGTACTGCATTCACCATATTATACACTCTGAAACAACTACAAGATTTAACTGACGGCATTGCCATTGAAGCAAATACAACAATTCCTCAGGTAATTCAATCATATTTCATTTTACGTTCTCAAACTGCCGGCGAGAATATCTACTTACATATTATAATAAATTTGACCATTAGTTGAACTGGACGAGGTACATTGAAGAACTTTACACTGGTTTGGATAACGTAACATTAGATCTTAATGACCCAACCAAAGTTAAAATTTCCATTTATGATTTGGATTACATCCAAAAAGTAATACATCTGATTTACGAAATGCAAAGTGTGAAAAAAATCGGTATGCTGAATTTATATTTACGATTATTTTTATAAGCGCAACTTATGCTTAATATTACACATTTTTTCTATCTTAATTCTTCGCAGTTGATAAACTTCGGAAAAAAGTTGTAGGCCTAATTTCTCATTTAGAATACTGCGTTTACCCGTATTTCTCGTACAACTACAAACACACAATCACTATACCAACGTAAGTAATTGCGCTATTTCTAGTGACATTTTGAAAAAAAATTATTACCCTTGTCCAAAAGTAAGCTGTAAATTTTTCTCATCCGCGAACCGTTATAAGTATAAACCTGATTTTTGGATTAGAAATGGGAAGTTATACTTAGATCACCCACCTGCACAACCCAGACCTCGCGCTATCTGATTTCTATCTTTTTGGACACCTTGGTGTGAAAAAGTTCAAAAATGACGAAAGTTTAGAAGCTGGGGTCAGATACTTCTTCAGTGAAAAGCGTGTATGCTTCTTTGAAGAGGGTATTTCGGTCGTGACTATACGTCAAGAAACAGGTAATTGACTCTAATTTCAAGTGATGATGTAGGTATTCTGATTCTTGATAAATAAATTTGTTAAACTTCGAGAGCGTTTTGCATCTTACTTTTGGGACAATAACGCTCGACCTAAGAATAAAATCATTAGGAGCATAGATTATGTATACTTTACCACTTACCTAATTAATTACAAGAGCACTTTTTTCAAAATAGAGAATTACACTGTGTTAAGAAGACCATTGAATCATTAGATATGGCAGTTAGTTACGTTTATACCACGAAGAAAAAATACCGCAAAGCCAAGATCATAGTACGTAAAAATTGATATTTCATTAACCTAATTTAGTCTCGTTCTCTAAAATGAACCTCAAAAGATCATGAAATATAAAAGTTTTGAAAAATACCTAAAAAATGATGATAGAACCCAAGTCTCAGCATGTCAAATTACCTACTCTACCAAGGCATAAAAAAATTGTCGCTTGGGTCAAATCATTTTTATTTAAATTTTGTATGGTTAGACAAGTTCATAAAAATAGAAGAGTACAATGGAACGTTCATTATATGTACCTAGTATTAAATAGCTGAGGGAGGGGAAAACCAATGTAGGTATTTTAGAACATCCTTCCTGGAATTAAAATGAAACGACTTCTGCTTGTTTTCTCAAAATAAATTGCATTATTTTTCATTAATTTTCATTTTCGAAATCACTTTGTGATCTAAATAACAAAGCAGAGCAGATATTACGTATTTTACTATAATATGTATGTCAACAGGTTGGTGAAATGTTTGTTCGTATTCGAGATAGTCTCGAACAAATTATGCAGAAAGCAGAATGGTTGGATGATAAAACTAAAATAAGAGCGCTGAAGAAATTGCAGTCCATGAAAGCTCGTATTGCCTATCCAGATATGATCGAGTCACCACATGAACTGAACTACTTATACAAAAATGTAAGTAGGAATCCAAAATTTTTTTTTATTTTGCTAGCACGTGAGTACACGCAGGTAATAAGGTACGAGTATTTTATGCTTCTGATTGAACCTATATCAATTGGTATAATTACTTGTGTACAAAATCATAAAAATTCGACGTCAACTTTAGGTGCAATTATACAACACCTTCTACGACACAGTGATTTCAAGAATTCAGAGAGATCGAAAATCAAATTTAAACCGGTTGAATCAAATAAATGACTTGAGTATAGACGAGTAAGATGAAACTTTGCCGTGCACATTAGAGTGTGGTCCGTGAAAAAAAAAAATCGGTGGATTTTAATCAAATTCGCAGAAACCTCTCATTTCAAGTTGAACAATATCTTTTAGCTCCGCTGGTGCCCCTGGAGGGCGAATTTTCAAAAAATTGTAGTTTTTTGAAATTATTTTTTTCTTTTAAAGTTGTGCAAAAATTCATAATGGCAAAATTTGTTTATTTTCCAATGTACTGCCCATTACCAAGGTCAAAAATATGTTTTTCTCAATTTTTTTTTCAAAGCTCGGTTGTCTCTTACATAAATTTTAAAGATGGGCAATTTGTCCATTCAACGTTTCTTTTCAAGTCGTACCCGGTTACATCCAAATCTGAAGATTTGACATCCACTCATCACTACCAGACACCCTGTACGCTTGCCAAGAAAAATTTTCAACCCCTGAATTTATGCAAAAATAAGCAAGATTTGCGAATTTTCACCCGCTGAGTAGAACCTTAAAAATGGTCTTGGATTTTGACGGTGATAGCGCATCCTGGAGCAGATGTTTCATCAGATCACCAACTGCTGGTGGCTTCCTTCAAATTGCATCTTCGCAGCGGGAAGAAACCAACAAAGAAAAAGCGCATATACCTTACTGACCAAGAAAGGATAACACTTGCTGCCCAAATAAATATTGATTACACAAATGAAGAGGACCCAAATACCTTATGGGAAAATATGAAGGCAGAAATCCAAAGGAAGCGCGATTTGGTGATCAAGAATAAGAAGGAAGAATGGGAAAAATGTCAACCAAGGATGTCAGAAGAAACATTGAAGCTCATAGAAGAACGCAGAAAAGTTAAACTGGAAGGAAATGATAACAGATACAAGGCCTTGAATAGATGTGTACAGAGAGGTTGCAGGAATGATAGAAAAGCTTACCTGAACAGATGTTGTGAGGAAATTCAAGAACATGCTGAGCACAACGAATCAAGTGTACTATTTAAGAAGATAAAACAGATCACCAGAGATTGTAAACCACAATCACGTGAAATCACAGCTGAAGATGGTACAGTCGCATGGGACTCTAAAAAGATTCTAGAGAACTGGAGATTGTATTGTAGCAAGCTATATTGGAGTGAACCACAGAACCCAAACAATAATGAAGTACCAGGAATCATAGTAGATAGTGTAGAAGAGCCAGAAATCTTACTTGACGAAGTGAGAGATGCCATCAAGGCGTTGAGAAAATGTAAAGCGCCTGGATGTGATGGTATTGAGGCTGAGATACTACAGTCCATGGGCAAGAAAGCAGAGAAGATGATCTGGAAGATATGCAACAACATATGGCACAAAAGAGAGTGGCCAGAAGATTGGTGCAAATCAGTGTTAATCCCGCTACACAAGAAAGGTGATACAAAAAATTGTGCCAACTACCGAACAATAGCCCTAATTCCGCATGCCAGTAAAGTGATGCTCCGAATAATCAACAACAGAGTCAAGGCATACTTACATAGGCAGATTCCACCTGAACAAGCAGGATTTATGCCCGGAAGAGGCACAAGAGAGCAGATCTTGAACATCAGACAAATAATCGAAAAGTTCTGCGAATTCAACATCCCGGCGGTACTATGCTTCATTGATTATGCAAAGGCCTTCGACTGTGTCAACTGGATAAAGCTATATGAGATACTACATGAGATGGGAGTTCCAGAGCACCTAATTGAACTGATCAAATCACTGTATGACAAGAACGAGATGACGGTGAGAGTAGGCGGAGAAGAGTCAAACACTTTTCAGTCAGAAAGAGGAGTACGGCAGGGCTGCATACTCTCGCCTCTGTTGTTCAACATCTATGGCGAGTACATCATGCGGAAAGCCCTGGAGATCTGGGAAGGCGGCATCAAGATAGGAGGAAGAAGAATCTCCAATCTCCGCTACGCTGATGATACCACCTTAATAGCCGCAAGTGAAGAGGAACTGGCAGAACTGATCAAGCGAGTCAGGATGGTCAGTAAAGACATGGGACTCCTCATGAATGTGGGGAAAACCAAGGTCATGGTAGTTGATAGAGCTGGACACCTAGCAGAATCTGAAGCCTTGAATGAATTTGAAAAAGTGAACTCATTTATTTACTTGGGTTCACTGGTGGATGCTGATGGAGGATCGGCTAAGGAAATTAGAAGAAGAATAGCTCTTGGGAAAGCAGCGATGTCTCGGTTGAGAAAAGTCACCACCAACCGGAAAATCTCCATAAAAACAAGGAAGAGACTAATCAAGACGCTAGTTTTCCCAGTTTTCTTGTATGGAGCGGAGACCTGGACATTGAAGCAAGATGATCGAAGAAGAATTGATGCTTTTGAAATGTGGGTATGGCACAGGATGCTGAGGATACCATACACTGCGCACCGAACAAATGCATCAATTGTGGAACAACTGCAAGAACCAACCAGGCTGAATAAAATATGTGAGACCAGGATAATGAGTTATTTTGGACACATAGCCGGAAGAGGACCAGAAAACATCGAAAAGGGAATTCTCTTTGGCAAGGTCCCTGGAACATGAGGGAGAGGAAGATCTCCAACAAGATGGACCGATACAGTCCGGAAGATAGCTGGTTCAGTTGCGAATGCGGCCACACTAGCTCAAGATAGAGAGGAGTGGCGGTCGTTGTTGGGGGCACACTAGTCGCTTGCGACTATGACGTTGATGATGATGATGATGATGATGATGATGATGAGTGCAGATCGATGCAAAATCTTAAATAGCCCACTTTCATGTGAGACTTGGCCATTTCTCTCAAAACAGGTTGCGTAGTGGCAGGAGGGAAAAATCACGATTTTTTGAAAATATGACTTTCTTAGAGGGTCTAAATTTCCCCTCCAGGGGCATCTACGTTGCTAAACAATTTTGCGGGTAATTTTCAACTCGAAATGAAGTTTTTTGCTGAATTTTGTAAAAATCCGTCGACTTTTTTCCTCTCGAGATCCACCCTAACGCACATTGTAATTTTAATGATTTGAAAACTTTATTTTGACAACTTTGAATTTTTACAGCTGGAATGATAAAAGCCCAAGCGCCGTAAATTCTTTTTATGATATATTGAAAAATACCATGAGTATGTAAATTTACCTGTACTAGGTTTAGGTATCTGTAATATGACATCAGAAGTAAACACTTGAAAAAAAAAGTCGTGAAAAATTTTGAAACTTTTCCATTTTTTTTTTCAGCGATTCCAGCTGGCATACTTGGATCACCAATGTATAGCAACAGTTTAAAGTAATACAATAACATATTTCAAATAAGTCGAATTTTAATTTCATTTGAATTCCTGTTTTAATTTTCTGAATTGCTACAAATATTGCAGAGCCCTGGATTATGGAGGAATAGGTTCATTTATAGGTCATGAAATAACTCACGCATTTGACAACACAGGTTAGGTCGCCAAGACATATCTAATTAAGGATTACAGGAAAATTTATCGCGCGGTGAATTTCGCGCGATGAATTTTCCTGTTACCCTAATGAAGAAAAAAAATGAATAAAAAAATACAAACATATGTATTAATAATTGGTGATCTAATTGGTGATCGTATTGCCACGTTGAATAATTTTCAGGACGACATTACAACGAGATAGGAATTTTCGAAAACTGGTGGACAGAAGAGACTTCAAAAATATACGATGAAAAAGCCAAATGTTTTGTTGAAGCGTATGAAAATTATAGTACCAGCACTGGGAACGTCGCCCAAAAGGTAGGTAATCTGATTCTTAGGATGCCCAAAATTAATGATGCATGACACTTGACTATACGAATTGGCTTCATGAAACACTCGTAAGTAATGTTTTTAATTTCTTTTTTCACAAGCATGACAGTAAAGAAACCTTAGGGGAGGATATCTCGGATAATGGTGGATTCAAGGAAGCACTCTACGCGTACAAAAAGTATATATCAGAATATGGAGATGAACCGATTCTTCCGCTGTTTGAGAATTTTACTCACGAACAGCTCTTCACACTTTCGTTTGCTAATGTAATTTAACAATAATTTTTCAATCGCATAAAAAATTCAGAGTAGAAAATTAGTCATCTAATACATTTATGTACGTATTTGTATCCATGCATTTCAAACATTTCGTCGTTCTATTCAACAGGCATGGTGTGAGAATCCGACGATGGATTCTGCGGAAGCATCTCAGTTCGATGAGCATAGCCCGAAAGGTGTTCGCGTGAACGGAGTACTCTCGAACTCCAAAGAATTTCCTGAGATTTGGAAATGTCCAAAAGGTAGCAGAATGAACCCGAATAAAGAAAAATGCTCAATATGGTGATTTTTCAAATAGCATATTTATCTACCTAAGATGATGCAATATTGTAAATACCTAGACCTACCGTATCTGTCTTTACTGACTTATATTCCAATTTCCATACAAACTCTAATAAAAATTAAGTCAGATCTTTCGATTTCCTCTTTATTTTTTACCATTTTCCTTCAACATACAGTAAAACAACCTCCATCATTTCCGTCCTAACCATTTAAGGACTTGAGAAGCAAGCCTCGTGATGTTCATTTTTCACATCACACATTAAGTAACAACGTTTTGAAAAAATTGCTCAAGTTTTGAGGGTTTATTTGCGGGGTTTTGCTTTTGAGGAGAAGAGATTGCACATTCAAAGTCAATAATTAAAATAAAGAAAGTTCAAAGTTAAACTTTCACTATGAAAGCTCAATTCATCATTATGGCAAGCAGAAGTTGAAGGCTACCATTTAAAAATTTGAAAAATTAGCAATTGCCCATACTTTTATATTTTGTTTTCAGAAAATAAATCCTCAGAATTATATTTATTCTAAGTTTGAAAAATGGATTCAGGGAGCCCCACTTCAAAAATTTTTATACCGATTTGCACAAAAAATAAAAAACATGAAAAATTTCCCCAAATAAATTCAAAACAATTTGATCGATTCATTATAGTTCTTATTTTAACATGGAAGAATAATTTTGAATTATCAATGAAACTCTAAAAAAAATTAAATCCGCCTCAAAACTACTCGTAGCATGTCTAATTTCAAAAATGTTGCTTCAACGCAATAATTTTCTTCTAAGGAAAAAAAATTCACAGAAGAAGATGTCCGAAAGCAGATCAAAATACGTAACTTTCGTCTCGTGTAATTTAATAAATTACAGGTTTTTAGAAAAATTTCAACCCAAAACGGGGAAATTCAAATTAAAAACCGAAGCGACAGAAATTTCTATTAACAATTTCAGAGTGAGGTTGAAAACAACTTGAAACCCCGTCCATTTGAAAACCTTATTATTTTGCATAACGATGATCCTCTCTTCTTTTTCTCACCACCAAAAAGATACACGTAGAATAGACTAAGTACCTGATAAGTGATTAGCAATCCAGATGCCACTTTACTAAATATAATGAAGCGTGAAGGTGAATTATTAAACATTACTAATAAACAGTTACTCGTCAGCCTTAATTCGAAACCTGAAAAATAATATCTACCTACTTACTCGTACATGCAAATCCATGAATATACCTACCTCAATAATTAATATTAAATTTCATTAATTACTTTGAAAAAAAAATTCAAAAAACATTTACATTAATTAACGAAATAATCATTTCCGAAAGTGCAGAAGTTCATCTGTTTCGATTAAATATACAAAATAAAATAAAATTCATCTGCTCAAACTGGCTCATTAACATTATTCAACGTTTTGTAAGATGTTTTGTTCATAAATAATAATTTCTTCGGTGTATAATTCAAGTTAGAAATTTGCTGTTTGTTTTAATCGCTAAAGAATGATTTTTAAAGTTTAGCAACGGTTTCTTAAAAAAAGTTTTCTCCTC
This sequence comes from Planococcus citri, assembly GCF_950023065.1. Lineage (NCBI taxonomy): Eukaryota > Metazoa > Arthropoda > Insecta > Hemiptera > Pseudococcidae > Planococcus > Planococcus citri. The sequence goes on along the minus strand of NC_088679.1, from coordinate 77,569,976 downwards.
CGGTGAGTAAGTATTCAACTTTTCTTTAATCAATTGCTCATTCGAAGTTGAAATTTTATTTTGAAAATGCATTGACATTCCAACAGAATTATTATTCAAAATGAGAAGATCATATTCCACCAGTTTCCTTCCTTTTACTTCATTGGCAATTTTATTAATTTTTTCGTGTAAGTGTACAATGTGCATATGTACCTATTTATTTGTTATTCAACATCGCATACGAATACCTACCTACACAAATAATACATAATTTTGCTATACGTGTAATTGTGTGATACTAATACAAGTATGTACATATTCATTTCAGTTGTATGCTTGTTTTCATCAGTATCAGCTCAAAATGCTGCGAAAAAAATTTGTCAAACGAAAGAATGCTTATCTGCTGGTAATAATCTCTCTTTTAATAAAATACCTAGGATAAATTATCATGTTTAAATCGCAAATAAAAGTTGAAAATTTATTAATAATAGACATGAAGTGAGCAGAACGTGGTAAAAATACATACCTACATATTTCAAAAATTACGAAATTTTCATCGAAATTTTTTCCATTCATATCCAAGAAAAAAAATTTATAAAAAATAAAGCCCTGTGTTCATCTAACATTTTTTTTTTTTTTTTTTGGAAAAGCATCTGGTAATTTTTTTACATTTTGAAAAAAATTCCAAAAATTGGTGCAACCTTCCCCATCACCACTTTTCACTAATGCAAAATTCGAATAAAATTCACATCTAAACATTTCTCAAGTACATACACAGTCTCCCCTCATAAATTTTTTCCCCCAGAAATTTAATTTTAAAAATGTTATTTATCAAAATAACTTCTCTTTCAAGACACCCTTTCACTTAAGCACTTGTTATTTATGTGCTCAAATTTTTTATTAAGATATTTTAAATATAAAAATACATACCTACGATGATTTTTTTCTTATGCAAATTCAGCACAAAATTTAAAAGAATCGATCGACTTCAAAGCAGATCCTTGCGATAATTTCTACAAGTACGCTTGTGGAAATTGGCCAAAAGTTCATAAAAATCCAGCTAGTTTAATTCCTGGAGGTACAATACAATTGCGAAATGACGAAAATACTGGAGAACTTTTCGGTAAGATCTTCTTTCATCAGTACCTATTGGAAAATTAATACCACCTAACTCATGAACTACCATTATTGTGATGTTTAGATTTTCTCAAACAGAACAATAGCAAAGACGAACCAGAAGCTGTGCACAAAACTAGACAATTATACGCATTATGTTTGAATAAAGGTGCGTTTTAGACTTGCATAACATCTAAGCTGGGGAATACATACAATAATTTCAATTTTAATTTTAAAAATGTACAATTACACGTACTTATTTCTAGCTGCTTACAGCAATAAGCTAGAACCGCTTGAAACCATGCTACAAAAACTCGGTCTGCCAGTACGTTCGTTCTTATCTGGTGAAATTAAAGATTACGATTACACCACAGCATTAGCCAAAGCAGCGAAATTTGCCGGAATCAAGATGTTCTTCGATCTTTCAACTGGCTCAAACCCTTACAATCAAACGGTGAATATGATCGCATTGGGAAAAGTAACTCCCTCGCCGGAATTCGATTCCACAATTCTGCCTTTGACGAGGTAAGTAAGCATCGATTTCAATTTGTACTCAAACAAATACTAATATGCAGATAGAAAAATAAGCATACGAGAGCTTTTCTGATGTTTGAGCCAATAAATGCGTAGATATACTAATGATCAATTCATTTATGATTTCAAGCAACTTTAATTCAGGCCGAACAAAACGAGCCTCAGATAAAATTTCTCCAGACCAATATATGGCTCAAGTGATGAGTAGAATGTGCGAAGAGAGCGTCTCATCTTCTTGTATGCAATGGGATTCGCCTTATAATTTTGCCAGAGATATAATGATTGGAAAAATTTTGAATCAAAGTCAAGAACTCGCGCAGGTGATTAATTTATATGCCTTATCTAATCAGTAATCATTACTGAATGAGAAGATGTCAATAATACGACAATGTTCATTTTTTTCTCTAAATGTGACATCTACTTTTATGACTACCTATTTCAATTATAATTAAAATTTTCAGCTCGGTTTAAAACCAACTTCTGCACTCAATTCTTCACTTTTACCAGTCATATACACCTTGAAAGAACTGCAAGAGCTAACAGACAGCATTGCAATTGAAGTAAAAACAACAATCCCCAAGGTAACCAAATCTAATTTTATTTTCATAAAAAAATTAACCATCTTTCATAGATTTGAACGAAAGCAAAATAATTCGACTCTTACAGTTAAACTGGACGAGATACATAGAAGAAATGTTTACTGGTGTGGATAACGTGAATTTGGATCTCAGAGACCCGACCAAAGTTCAAATTGCTATTCAAAGTTTGGATTACATCAAAGAAGTAACAAAATTTATCTACCAAAGAGAAAAAGTGAAACTAATTGGCACGTTTAATTAATCTGAGAATTAATCACGCTGTCATTTGACGAAAATTAATAATTTTACCCTTTGAAAATTCTATACGCAGAGCTTGGAATTTGGTGGGAAGTCGTATCCAATCTTTTACCTTACATTGATTTGAAAACTTTCGACGCTAAAAATAAACTAGAAAATTATGGACCTTCTCCAACTAGGTAAATAAGAATAGAATAAACCTCAGAGCAAGAGCTTTGAGGTCTTTATTGTACACATATGTAAGTCAATTTAGGTGATAACTAAACTAATTTTCAAAAAACTTGAGAAATTACAAGGTATTTTTTTTTTTTTTGAAATAGAGAAGAACGTTGTGCTGACATAACCAAATATTCATTCGGTATGGCAATTAGCTATGGATATGCCACGAAGGAAAAATACATCAAAGCCAAGACCGACGTAAGAAACTGATACATTATATTTCAAATCAGAATAAGTATTCACCATCCAGGCTTTCAAAGGATTTCCTCCCTTTCCTGGGTTATACAAAATAATTTAGCAAAATGTAACTAGACAGCTTTCAGTAGAACCTTTAAAAAGTGGTATTGGATTTTCACAGATTCGTAAAATGTACGAGCACATTCGAGACAGTTTGAAACAAATAATTCAGCAAGTACCTTGGATGGATGAAACAACCAGGCAAAGAGCATTGAAAAAATTACAGTCAGTAAAATCCAACATTGTATATCCGAGCTCAATCAAGACAACAAACAAACTGAACGAATTCTATCAAGATGTACGTATTCGATTTTCACTTGTTATACCTATACCTACTGCTTGGGATTGGGAAGCCTTTTATAACACATAAGTAGGATATGTGACCATTAAAGCATAACATTCCATAATTAATTTCAGGTGAAAATATCTAAAAACTTCTACGATACGATGATAACAAAAATTCAGAATCAAGTAAAAAAATCATTGAGCAAGCTGAATCGAACAAATGATCAAAACGAAGACGAGTAAATTAATTTTTTTCTCACCTTTTGCATTTTTTCCGATTCAAGGAACTCCTTTTTTCGTAACTTGAAACATTGTTTACAGTTGGATTATAACTCCCAGCCTCGTCAATGCTGTTTACCAACCTGAAAAAAATACTATAAGTGAGTATAATGTCAATGTAATATTTTTAAAATTTATGACATTTGTACAAATAATTTTTTTCATTTTTCTCCAGTCATTCCAGCTGGTATACTTGGATTATCAATTTATAACCATAGCTTAAGGTGAGTTAGAATGATCAAATATATTTCGAATGAGGAGCATTTCGATATCAATAATTTTTAATTCTCGAAATATTCTACTAGAGCATTGGATTATGGAGGAATAGGTTCGATCGTAGGACACGAATTAACTCACGCATTTGACAACACTGGTTAGACCAAGATGACATTTCTTTTAAAAAAAGACAACTAACACCTATACTTATTCAAGATTCAATGGCTATACCTACCTTTATTGTTCAATAATTTCAGGACGACGTTACAATGAAATAGGAAACATCGAAGACTGGTGGCAACCTCAAACGTTGAATGCGTACAGGGAGAAGGGTAAATGTTTCGTTGAAGCTTATAGCAATTACAGTATAACCTTCGGTGGTGTAACTCAAATGGTAAGAAGTCCAATTATTCGCATGAGCCAGCCGAATATGTATGTAGGTAATACATATAGTCCGGCATATGACAATAGGAGTAATTGCACCCCCCCCCCCCGCCGCCGATCCTCCGGGACAACTTTTTTCTTAAAGGGGACATCCTAAGGAACATTTTAAAGCAAACTTGCCCCAAAAAAAGTTGGCCTTACTCACAATATGGCGGCCATTTTGATTGACAGGTCAGCCGAAATTGCAGATTTTGCGTTTCAACATAGGACTTGCACGAAATTTTTCAAACTTTACAAAGGTAGATCGAAAAATCATGCAAAAATTCATCACCTGTCAAAATTTCACGTGCTAAAGTGCGTTTTTCGATTTTTGGTGAATTTTTGAAAATCGAATTTAGGCCAAAAATGAGGGAAAAAATCAAAATTTCACCAAATTGACCAAGAAAACTGAAATTTGGGATATACCCTATTCTCGACATTCCAAATCGATTGGAAACGGTTTCAACCCGTTTTGAGCAATTCTGGAGCTTCCAGCAGATTTTTGAAGCTCGAAATTCCCACAAAATTCCATCAAATTGGAGTTGTAAAGCTAAAATTTATTCAAAAACTAATTTCAATACGCTACGAAGTACTGCAGGTAAATTTCAAATCGTTTTGGAGCCTCCAGCGACTTTTTTAAAATTCCTGAAGCCTCCAGCAGATGCTTGAAACTTTAAATTTTCACAAAATTTCATCAAATGGAGATGGAAAGCTGAAATTTACATTACACTCCAATTTTAACACCCTCTGAAGGCGACTTCAGGCGAGTTCAAGTCATTTTAAGGCCTTCAGCGGCTTTTTTGTAAATTACTGGAGCCTCCAGCAGATTTTTGAAACTTTAAATTTTCACAAAAGTTCATCAAATGGAGATGGAAAGCTGAAATTTACTCTACACTCCAATTTTAACACCCTCTGAAGACGACTTCAGGTGGGTTCAAGTCATTTTAGAGCCTTCAGCGACTTTTTTGAAAATTACTGGAGCCTCCAGTAGATTTTTGAAACTTGAAATTTCCCCAACATTAATTTACCAAATGTAGAGATGTGCACTTTTCAGAAAAGTAATTTTAGTGAAATGAAAAGTGAAAAGTTCATTGAAAAGTGTGAAAAGTTGTGAAAAGTGTGAAAAGTAAATCGTGTGAGTCTCATTTTAAAGCTCTCTGTAAGAGCTTCAAATTGATGTATTTTATGCCTATTTAAAACACACAAAAAAACAAAATCATTTTTTCACCTACTTAATCGAATAGTGGTAGTTTTGAGCCTTTCAAGAGCCTCTAACATTTTTGGGTTTTTCAGTTTTGAAAAAAATGTTGAGAAAAATATCAAAAATGGGTGTGGACTGCGAAGGGGAGGAGTGGAGAGAGTGAAACTTGATATTTGACTTCATCAATGAGGTCAGTGATCTCTGATGAGTAAATTGATTGGTCACTCGCTTTTTTTTTTAGTAAAAACTGAAAAGTGAAATGAAAAGTAGGAACTTTTCTTTTCAACTTTTCATTGAAAGAAAAGTACTTTTCACTTTTCACTTTTCACACCGCACATCTCTAACCAAATGGAATTGTCAAGCTGAAATTTACTTCGCAGACTACATGGTGGTTTCAAATGGTTTTGAAGCTTCCAGCTAATTTTAGGAAATATCAATTTTCTAAAAAAAACGTCGCTGGAGGCTCCAAAACGACTTAAAATCCACCAGCAGTCAACTTCGCAGCGTGTTGAAATTGGGTTGCAGAATGAATTTCGACTCTCCATCTCAGTTTGATGAAATTTTGGGGAAATTTCAAGTTTCAAAAATCTACTGGAGGCTCCAGTAATTTTCAAAAAAGTCGTTGGAGGCTCAAAAATGACTTGAACTCGCCTGAAGTCGTCTTCAGAGGGTGTTAAAATTGGAGTGTAAAGTAAATTTCATCTTTCCATCTCCATTTGATATGTGAAAATTTAAAGTTTCAAGCATCTGCTGGAGGCTTCAGGAATTTTCAAAAAGTCGCTGAAGGCTCCAAAACGACTTGAAATTTACCTGCAGTACTTCGTAGCGTATTGAAATTAGTTTAATTAGAATAAATTTTAGCTTTACACAACTCCAATTTGATAGAATTTTGTGGGAATTTCGAGTTTCAAAAATCTGCTGGAGGCTCCAGAACTGCTTAAAACGGGTTGAAACTGTTTCCAATCGATTTGGCATGTCGAAAACAGGCTATATCCCAAATTTCAGCTTTCTTGGTCAATTTGGCAAAATTTTGATTTTTCCCCCTCATTTTTAGTCTCAATTCGATTTTCAAAAATTCACCAAATCGAAAAACGCACTTTAGCACTTGAAATTTTGACACGTGGTGAATTTTTGCATAATTTTTCGATCTACCTTTGTAAAGTTTGAAAAATTTCGTGCAAGTCTTATGTTGAAACGCAAAATCTGCAATTTCGGCTGACCTGTCAATCAAAATGGCCGCCATTTTGTGAGTAAGGCCAACTTTTGTTGGGGCAAGTTTGCTTTAAAATGTTCCTTAGGGTGTCCCCTTTAAGAAAAAAGTTGTCCCGGAGGATCGGCGAGGGGGGGGGTGCAATTACTCCTATTGTCATATGCCGGACTAATAGGTATCGTTATATTCTTACATGTACCATCATTTTTTACCAGGGTGATAGCAAAGTAACGTTGGGAGAAGATATCTCGGATAGTGGTGGATTCAAGGAATCACTTTTCGCCTACAAAAACTGTGTATCAGAATTTGGAGAAGAACAAACTCTTCCACAGTTTGAGAACTTCACTCATGAACAACTCCTCACAATAGCATTTGCCAATGTAACCATTAGAATCATTTTCATAATATATTGTAATTTATTAAGATAGATGTCTATCCTAACATTTGAAATGTTACCTTTTTTTACAACAGGTGTGGTGTGAAAGTCCAACCATACTTTCTCCTTTGGTAGCCGAATTCAATGAGCATAGCCCGAATGGAGTTCGTGTAAATGGAGTTCTCCAAAATTCCAAAGAGTTCGCAGAGATTTGGAAATGCCCGAAAGGAAGCAAAATGAACCCGAATAGCGAAAAATGTTCTATTTGGTGATTTTTCAAATTAATTTTCAATCACCGAAATACACCAGATAATGATCGGAATTTTTAAATTATGTATTTCGCACAATACTGTAATCGATATTAGAAAATAAATAGGTAATGTACATACTAGAAAATTCTTCGGATGAAAATGTTTTTAATTTCATCTCTTGACGTGATTAAATGTTTAGTTTTACCTACATTGATCGATTTTCAAAAAGTTGCTGGAGGCTCCAAAACGACTTGAAATCTGCCTGCATGCAGTCGACTTCATAGAGTATTTAAATTAGTTTACAGGATGAATAATTTCTTTCGGCTTTCCAACAGCATTTGATGAAATTTTGTGGAAATTTCAAGATTCAAAAATCTGCTGGAGGCTCCAGAACTGCTCAAAACGGTCTGAAACAGTTTCCAATCGATTTGGCAGGTCGAAAGTAGGGTATATCCAAAATTTCAGCTTTCAAGCTCAATTTGGTAAAATTTTGATTTTTCATCTCATTTTTGGCTTAAGAACAACTCAAAATTCAGCTGCAGTTGACTTCATAACATATTGAAATCAGTTTACAGAATGAAATTCGGCTTTCCAACTCCATTTGAAGAAATTTTGTGGAAATTTCAAGTTTCAAAACATGTCTCCTCTAAAAAAACAGTTGCCCCAGAGGAGCGGCGAGGGAGGGTGCAATTATTCCTATTGTCATTTATGCCAGACTATTACCATTGCCCCAATACATAAATAATCATTCGTAGGAAATTTGCACCTTTTTATATGTACTTACAGATGAAAAAAATACCTACACGCAAATTAATAATCAATATCATGATATTATAAATTAATCATATTGGGAATAATTACAAAACATCTGCATTAATTAACAAAATTCCTAATCAATATCAATACGAAAAGGTTCATTCATTTCTGAATAAATATAACCAAAATCAAAAACATCCATGCGAACTGGTTCATTAACAATATCAACGTTTTTGCATCCAAGTAAGAAGGTAGTTATTTTGTTTGAATCCTGTAAGTATAGATTAGATAATGTTGATTTCTTCAACGTACGTACTACATACTTATGTACATACATACATTATTACCAAGTTTCAATAAAATTGATATTAGTTGCAAACGTTTAAAGTAAGTACTAAACGCCTTGCATCTGTTAGATTAGATAGCATATTTGACCTCCAATTTAAAAAAGCATGAATAATTTCTGTATTCACTCTAAGTAGGTAATAGATTTACCATTGGATTTCATTCAAAATTAGTAGACCATTTTCAACAAGTTTCCTACCTACATGTTATTTCTTCAGCAATCGTGTTGATCGAAATTTGATATAAAATTTCAACATTTGAAAAATTTTTCAACCCACCTACCTTTTTTCAAGTTTTGCAAAGAAAAATTTGAACCTAGCATTCAATCCTATTTTATTGGAAACTTTGATAGTTTGAAAATTGGCGGAGTTCGAAAAAAAAACCATTCTAAAACTCTAAAGTTCAAAAAAAAAATAGAGAAAAAAAGAAATTTTCAGAAATTTTTGACATGTGTGTGCCTACCTACCTAGTACCTACTGTTTATAAAGAAAATACATATGTATCAATTATTCCGCGTTCAAATGTTAATCCTGAGAGAGTTTCGAAGTTATGATTAGGTACCAAGTTCAATGAAACATGAAGGCAAACAATTACTCATTTAAATACCTACTATCAAAACGCCTGCATAAAAACATCTATGTATTGGTGACTAATTCTGCATGTTTTTTAAAAATATTTTTTATTAACTGCTTGAAGATTTGCATTAATTAACAAAGTAGTGCGAGGTGCAAAATCTAATCTAGTCTGATTATAGGCGAATAAAATCAAATAGGTACTTCTTTTTCGACTGCATCATTAACAAAATTAAACTTTTTGCGAGTAGTTGTTCCTTCATGTAATTTTACCAGTACACTATAATTTCTGTATCTACTCGTCGATTCAACTTTTGAAAGAATGATAATATATTAAATTTAATAACAATTTTTCGTTTTTTTTAAATCCTGGGGTAAGTATCAAATAGGTTTAATTATTGATTAACCTACTTATAGGTACTCTTACTTGGGGTCTGAATTTTAAATTGCATGCTAAAATTTTAATATTCAAATAGAATTATCTACCACTGGATTTTTTTCAAAATGAGAAGACCGTTATCAACACGTGTACCTTCTTTGGGAGTTATATTATTTTCACGTAAGTAACTTCAATTACTTAATAATGCACAGCCAATACTCAATTTTTTCCACACAAAATTTTTAGAAATTTTAGGCGAAAAAGTAACTTTGAAAATTTTTTACAAGACGATACTTTTTTGATAATTTCAGCAAGATATCTGGCTTCAATTTTTCTAAATATTGGCAAACAATGTGATACTTTTTTGCAACTTCTTGTGATATAGGGTAGATGAGAATTACTAATAGGAGGTGATTCTGGTTATAATTAATACCATTGGGGGGAGAATAGAAATATTCCTTAGAAGGGGAATATTTGCCAATACCTAGATAGCTCAGACGGGCGGTAGTTTTCCTAATCTGCCCTATACATCATTTAAAAGAATAACCTAATAAATACGACGATATACTATTTGAAGAGTGATATTCCAAAACTCGCTTTGTCCATTTTCACAACTTTTCAGGAAAGAGGAAAAACAGTTCCCCTTTAAACGGGTAAATTGGCTTTTTAGGCGAGTTTAGCACTTTATTTGGGTGGATTTATGATGTAGGAGTGTAGGTATGCATTTCATCCACTAAATACTGCTGAAAAAAATTTCAATAACAATGGACAAAGCGCGTTTTGGAACATTATTTTTTTTTTAATTTTTAGTGAATTGGCTATTTAGGTGCGTTTAACACCTCATTTTGGTAGGTTGATGATGTAGGAATGTGAGTTAATACTTCATCTACACGGTACTGCTGAAAACCCAACTTTGATAAAAATGGACAAAGCGAGTTTTGGAATATCACTCTTCATTTACAAGGTTTATTTACATTTTTTACATAAGTTCATTGACCTACATGATTCTACATTTGTTTGTTATTAAGGCCCTAAATAAATTTAAAACGAAGATAGATCTCACCATACATGTGATGGAGTAGATCAACATATTTTTAATCATAGTCCAAATTTATAAGACTTCATCCTACCCCATCTCCGAAGGTGTAGAATGGATAAATTTTGCTTAAAATTATTATTTACACGAGAAAACAACATTTAAATTAATCATCATAGATTACAACGCCCTGCTCGTAATCTATGCGAAATGAATACAATTTAAAATAAAGTAAGTGTATCCTGCTTACCACAAACTGTACGCTTTTTCCATCACTTTCCGGGGCTCACCTAATACCACGAGCTGTCGATGGAACTTAACCAAATGAGACACATTCTAATTCTTTGCCTATTTCAGTGATGCCCGGGTGCATCCCAAAATATCAAAAAGGTACACTCGTTATTAACTGTGAATAGTTCGGTTAATCTAGGTTGAATTGAAATGAAGGGCTAATTGTGAAAGTCGCCTTAGTTATTTTTTTGTTCACACAACTTTAAACATTTTTTTTTCATATTTCATCAATTTTAAAGGGAAAAATGAGTATTGTAATGCATTCTGGGATAGTTGAAGATGTTTTTTTAATATTTGACCATGAAGTTTTTACATTATCACTGAAGCAGGACAACAATGTTTTCATTGATTATGTACAAAAATCACTGCTGACTAAGGCGACTTTCACAATTAGCCCTTCAAATATTATCCATCAAAGATGAGATGGAAAAAACAAAAGAACTTCTGCCATGGTCTCCGATGAGATGTCCATGGCTTAAGTTTCATTAATGATGACAAGAGAACTGACTATCGCGAATTGTCCGAACCAAGTCGAGACTATATTTAGTTGCCGGAACCATGTCCTAAGGCATCCAAAAAGCATCTCCGACTTGCAGTATGAGAATCTATATTATAAAGAGACTTGAGATGGTCAAATCTCCACCCCTATTTCAGGGGGACCAATAGTGTACTTGCTAAATACACATAAATTAGACAATTTATGTGACTTTACTTATTTATTTGCCAAAATCCCTATCTCGGGCTATAAACGTCAAAGGCTGTCAAGGGCTCGCGAACCCTTTCTCTTTTACATTTGCCGACTCGCGGGTGCGGCCCTACATGCGCGAGTAGATCGCGAGTACCTCGAGTACTTAGCCTATCTTTAAAGAATTTACACATGTTCCCAACATTTCATTATAAGGGGTTCGTAATATAAGCACTACCTTCGGCGGTGGGGCCAATCTGCCCTCTGTCAATTGAAAAAAAAAGTGAAACTTTTGGCGCTTTTGACAAAAAGTTTACAATTTTTAGCAATTTCTGGCAATTTTTAAAAATTTTTAGTTAAAAACGAGTCTTTACTGCAATTTTGAATGAAGACGAGATTTTTTGCACTGTTTGGCACAAAACGAGAGTTGGAAAATTTTATCTGGTGTCAAAGCTTTATAATCATAACACTGAAGAGGCACGTTATTTAGATACAAGATAATGCTACCAATTAATTTACTCGTTTCAGTTTTGAGCTCGTTTTTATTGGTATCGTCACAGAATTCCACGAAAAAAATTTGTGAAACGAAGGAATGTTTATCCGCAGGTAATACCATTTATTTCACAAGTTGGAATTTTTTTCAATTTAAAAAAAAAGTTGAAGGTGAAAGTTGAAAATAGCTCATTTCGTATGGATTTTAGAAAAATCGTACATTTCATAGAAGACAGTTTTTTTCAACTCCTCTAAGCTTTCAAAATTTCGCATCTAAATTTTTAGCAAAAATAACTGCACCAATTTTTTTCCATACAAATATAGCACAAAATTTGAAAGAATCAATGGACCATGGAGCAGATCCCTGCGAAGATTTCTACCAATACGCTTGTGGAAATTGGCCAAATGTTCATAAAAATCCAAATGACAGTGAAATAACACTAAGTACAATACAATTGCGAAAGGGCGAAAATACGGCAGAACTTGCTGGTAGGTACGGTAATATTTATGAATACATAAATACAAGGGCGGAAAAAATGCATATTTCTTTTAATCGCTCATTTTCCCACTTTTTAAAAATCATGAACTCATCAAATTCGAAAATACATCGTCTATATATACAACTTGATTGCAGATTTTCTCAGACAGAATAACACTAAAAACGAACCAGAGGCCGTCCACAAAGCTAGGAAATTCTTTTGGCTGTGTTTAAACGAAGGTACGTAATGCACATAGATCATAAAATCAGCATATCAAAGTTGACAAATAGAGAAGTTTAATTGATTAACAAATAACAACTCAATTTTTAGCTGCTTACAGCAATAAACTGGAAAAGATTGTGCCTCAGTTACAAGAAATTGGTCTATCACTAGTTCCTTTCATTACTGAGGAAATCACAAATAAAACCTTCGATTACACAACAGCTTTAGCAAAAGCAGCCAAAGTGACTGGAGTCAATATTTTTTTCGATCTTACAATAGATTTGCATCCTTTTAATCTAACTCTAAATAAAATCGTATTAAGTAACATTAAGGAAGCATCAGATTCCACCAGCACGACTACGCCCTTGGCAAGGTACGTATATACGTAACGTAATGGTACTGGTATCATTTTAAATAGGTACTCAAACAGATAAACATGTATGGATCATTTGGATCCAGATCAATAAATAAGTTATACGTATTATTATGAATTTCCAGTAAAGAAAAAATTTCTGAAGCACAATTTATGATTGAAGTAATGCAAAGGATGTGCGAAGTAAGTTCCTCACCGAGTGATTGTACAAGATGGATTTCACCTGAGAATGGGGCTAGAAATACCACCATCAAAAAAATTCTCACACAACAAGACGACATCAGACAGGTAATTTCAAATTAATTATTTCTATTTCAATCAAATCAACTTGAACTGATTGCACTTGCTTATGTATTTTTAATCAAGAGTCCACCCTTTTTCTTAATTATTCTCTCTCCTCATCAGCTATACTTTTCTGAACACCCGACGCAATTCCGGGTTCATGATTTCATCTACACATTTGGCGAAATTGCAGGGTTCCCTAAAATTCAACCTTTCATCCCACTTGGATTTGACAAAAAATTCATGATCGATTCAAGTCCAAGGGAATCACTACGATTATTCGACCAAAAAATTACCAGTTGATTATTTTCCAAATACCTTCTACAAGTACATATTTTGTGTATTTTAAAAAATGAGGAGTCAGCCCCTCTTTCCCTTCGAACTCTCTCTGTGTCAATTTTGAAAAATTCTTAAATCCCTTTTAAAAAATGAGGAGTCGGCCTCTCTTTCCCTCCGAACCCTCTCTGTGTCAATTTTGAAAAATTCCTAAATCCTTTTTTTAAAAAAATAAAAATAAAGAACGAAATAAAAAATCGATTTTCATTGCCTATAATGAATATTTCCAGCAAAAATATCCCTCTCACCAGAAAAATTTCATTGAAATACAGATCAATTTCTTCATTTTTGGAATTTTTCAAGACTTCTTGGGTTTGGGACTACTTTTTCAACCTCTCGAATTATTTTTCGGCACCAGCTCAATTTATATATTTCTTACTAAAAAAAATCATTAAAACATGACATATCTTTGATTTCATTCTCAATAATCCAAGAAGGTATATAGGTCAACAGAGTATGTCTTCGGAAATTGCTGTCATACAAAATCTCTAACAAAATTAACTTTTGAATTTTTTGAAATATTTTTGAAAATTTATGAAAATAACAGCGAAATGTCAATTTTTTACTTCATTTTAACACTCAAACTTGAGCGATATTCGATCCTCCAGCGAGTTTTCAATTTTCTCCCAGAATTTCCACTTGCTCCAGGTAGATCAAAAGTACGTAAACTTGACTGGTTCCAAATTTTTACGCGAAAACCAAACCAAAAATTATTTTTTTGAAAAAACTTGAATAAACGATGTCAATTTTTAGGAGGGGTGAAAGGGGGTAATAAAAGTCAAAAAAGTCAAAATATGAATCAAACGATACTTAGCAGGTACTCACTTGAATCAAAAGTTGAATAACATTGTAAAGACATATTTTGGCACCTTGTGCCAATAGCTCACATGATTCAACTTGTACCCTATGAAGTTGAATCTAGACCTAGTACTACGCACGTAGACTGATAGGTACTGGCGATCTACCACCTCGTTACCTACTCTTTGGAATATAATTATAATTTATTTATGCACACACGTGTAGTGAAATAAATATATAAAACTCAGGCGACTATTTGTGATATAAGCTTTATTGTTAATTAGCACTTAATATGCATAGAGTAGTCTGATTATTTATTGATTATTACATAATAAAATTACGTTTGTAAATAGGAATAGAATACATGGTATTCGTAATATGTGTAAAATACACCACCCAGGGAGGGAAAAAAGGGCATACGTACTGGATAGGGCAGGTCCATTACATACGACTCGGGTAGAGATTTTAAATGACTGTATCATTTGAGCAACCACAGCTTCCCATTCTCGTTACTTAATAGAATATTCACAAGGAATCCCATAATACTGATAGATTGAAAGTGTATGCTCCACACATCAAATACACTGATAGGGATCCACACGTCTACCTATCTCGAACGGAATGAAACCAAGCTTACGCTTGGTGAGTCCGTGGTTGACTGGCTAACTGATCAGATAATGAGAAACACTTCACTGAGGAGAACTAATCCGCCAGATAGCGTGGTTACGTAAGAGAACTGTACTAGCGAGAGAAAATGGCGCAATTCCTCCCTTTACAACATACCCAAAAATCAACAGCATACAACAATCTTGAGGACAAGGGAGGAGAAAGTTTTCGTATTTTTCGATCTTGAAATAAGTTGTGCACCCCCCCCCCCTGAAGCCATAAAATTCCTCTAAATTGACCAAATCAATTCGGCACCAACATGCGGAAAGAGTTCTCGATTTACCTACATTTTGGAGGGTTATGATTTTTCAAACGTTCTCTTATTTCAGCCCAGTAAAAAAAAATGAAAGAATGCCCCATGTTGGGCGCCAATGAGAGATAATCCAAGGTTCTGGCCCAGGGTGTGGGTAAATAATGATGTTGCGAAATACCACGTTCAGACTCCCGGAATTGTTCACCTGAAATGAACACGTCTGCTAGGGGTTCAGCTAGCTCTACTCGATAGAACTCAGAAAACACTCATATAATATATCACTAGGAATAAATACTTGATCACTTACTCGAAATTTCAATTAGCCTGAAACTTTCAGATCAATTCAGCACCTTCCAAACCGGTCTTACTCACATTAAAAGAACTACAAAATCTAACGGACAGTATTGCACTTGAAGTAAATACAACACTTCCTAAGGTACTTAATGCATTAAATTTCATATTCATAAACTACAATAAAAAGAACTCAAAATTAGATAACATTTTATAATCGTTAGTGGAACTGGACGAGATACTTGGAGGAAACGTTTGCTGGTTTGAACTTCGTTAAATTGAATCTCAGTGATCCGGCCAAAATTAAAATTTCAAGTTCGGATTCCATCGAGAAAATAATACGATATATTTACGAAAAAAACAACTTAAAACTCATTGGTAAGTAGGTACGCTTGAATTTAAAAATAATTTTATAAATTGAGAATATTAAGGTACTTAATCGTGCAAAAATATTTTCCAATGTTTCCTTACTCGAAAAAATTCAATGCAGAACTCGGAATTTGGTGGAAAGTTGTTTCTGAACTTTTACCCTACATTGATTTGTCAATTTGCGATATAAAAAATAAACTCAACAGTCTCGAAGTTTCTCCAACAAGGTAAGCACCTATTTCAATCACCTTCGAACAGAAATTGAATCGATATAAGAGATTATTCAAGTACCTACTTCACTGTATTTTTTTTTTCAATACAGAGAAAACAGTTGCATTCAGAAAACCAGGTTAGCATTTAGTTTAGCAGTTAGTTACTCGTACACGACGAAGCAAAAATACATCAAAGCCAAGACTGACGTAAGTGGTTTGAAACAAACATCACATCACCCTCGTAATTGGACAATAACACAGAATTTTGAATACCTATTCAGAATTCCGAGAAGTCTTTCATGTCAACAACGTGATACTGAATTTTCAAAACTCTAAACCATAAGTTCTGACCTTGTTATTACTTGAAAATAGAATTGCGGTTATTTTAATGATTCTATACAGATTAGTAGAATGTTCCAACACATTCGAGAAAGCTTACACCAAATAATAAAGGAAACAACGTGGATGGATGAAAAAACCAGACAAAGAGCGCTGAGAAAAGTAGAGTTGATGAAGTCATATCTAGTATATCCGAGTGCACTCAAGGACACAAACTTACTGAATGATTTATACAAAGACGTAAGTGTGTTTGGTTTGTAACATCTCTAAGTAACTAATCTGTGAAATTGCCTCAAACCAACACGAACAGTTCATAATTATTAAAGTTTACTTCTGGTAAAGTAAAGGGGGTCTTACGCTTACCTATTTGATTTAAGTAAAGTTGAAATGCTGTCAGGCTTTAACCAAATTACACAGATCGCTGATTGGTTTTAATTAAAAAATTATTTGAAAATTTCTATTTCAGATAAAAATATCCAACAATTTCTACGATTCGATAATTTCAATCAATCAGAATGAGCAAAAAAAATATTATCCAAGCATCCAAAATAAAACAAATGATCTGAACGAGTAAAGATGATACATATATTTTCCTCATAAATGCGTTGTTAATACTTTCAAATTTTAATTCGTCAATTTGAAATTGTTTACAGGATTTCAACTGATCCCAGTGAAGTGAATGCTTTCTATGAATTTAGAACAAATACCATGAGTATGTCAACTCTTCTACTCCCACTATACATATCTGTGAAATCTAGAAATCTTGTAAATTTTAATATTTAAAATTCTTATTTTTCCCAGTCATTCCAGCCGGTATACTTGGATTATCATACTACAACAATAGTCTACGGTGAGTCTGAGTATAGGAATTATTTTTACGTAACTATAATATAAGATACAAGTAAGTGCATGAGGAATGAGGATGGACCGCGAAAAGAAAAATGTCGGAGGCTTCAGACCAAATTCTTATAGGAACCTTCAATTGGAGTAGAAAGTCACCAAGAAAACATTTTAGAACCAGAGATGCTCCTGGAGGGACGATATGGGTACCTACTAGTCCGGCATATGACAATAGGAGTAATTGCACCCCCCCCCCCCGCCGATCAACCGAGACAACTTTTTCCTTAAAGGGGACATCCTAAGGAACATTTTAAAGCAAACTTGCCAAAAAAAAAGTTGGCCTTACTTACAAAATGGCGGCCATTTTGATTGACAGGTCAGCCGCGAATTCGCAGATTTTGCGTTTTAACATAGGACTTGCACGAACTTTTTCAAACTTTACAAAGGTAGATTGAAAGATTATGCAAAAATTTATCACCTGTCTAAATTTCAAGTGCTAAAGTGCATTTTTCGATTTTTGGTGAATTTTTGAAAATCAAATTTAGGCCAAAAATGAGGGAAAAAATCAAAATTTCACCAAATTGACCAAGAAAGCTGAAATTTGGGATATACCCTATTCTCGGCATGCCAAATCGATTGGAAACGTTTTCAACCCGTTTTGAGCAGTTCTGGAGCCTCCAGCAGATTTTTGAAACTCGAAATTCCCACAAAATTCCATCAAATTGGAGTTGTAAAGCTAAAATTTAGTCTAAACACTACTTTCAATACGCTACGAAGTACTGCAGGTGAATTTAAAAGTAGTTTCGAAGCCTCCAGCGACTTTTTGAAAATTCGTAAAGCCCCTAGCAGATTTTTGAAACTTTAAATTTTCACAAAATTTCATCAAATGGAGATGGAAAGCTGAAATTTAATCTACATTCCAATTTTAACACCCTCTGAAGACTACTTCAGGTGGGTTCAAGTAATTTTAGGGCCACAGCGACTTTTTTTGAAAATTACTGGAGCCTCCAGTAGATTTTTGAAACTTTAAATTTTCACAAAATTTCATCAAATGGAGATGGAAAGCTGAAATTCACTCTACACTACAATTTTAACACCCTCTGAAGACGACTTCAGGTGGGTTCAAGTCATTTTAGGGCCTCCAGTAACTTTTTCGAAAATTACTGGAGCCTCCAGTAGATTTTCGAACCTTGAAATTTCCCCAACATTTATTTATCAAATGGAGTTGGCAATCTGGAATTTACTTCGCAGACTACATGGTGGTTTCAAATGGTTTTGAAGCTTCCAGCTACTTTTAGGAAATTTCAATTTTCCAAAAAAACGTCATACAACCTTTCAAAAAGTTGCTGGAGGCTCCAAAATGACTCAAAATTCACCAGCAGTCAACTTCGTAGCGTATTGAAATTAGTTTGCAGAATTAATTTCAACTCTCCATCTTGATTTGATGAAATTTTGGGGAAATTTAAAGTTTCAAAAATGTACTGGAGGCTCCAGTAATTTTCATAAAAGTCGTTGGAGGCTCTAAAATGACTTGAAACCCACCAGAAGTCGTTTTCAGAGGGTGTTAAAATTGGAATGTGGATTAAATTTCAGCTTTCCATCTCCATTTGATGAAATTTTGTGAAAATTTAAAGTTTCAAAAATCTGCTGGGGGCTTTACGAATTTTCAAAAAGTCGCTGGAGGCTTCGAAACGACTTTTAAATTCACCTGCAGTACTTCGTAGCGTATTGAAAGTAGTGTTTAGACTAAATTTTAGCTTTACAACTCCAATTTGATGGAATTTTGTGGGAATTTCGAGTTTCAAAAATCTGCTGGAGGCTCCAGAACTGCTCAAAACGGGTTGAAAACGTTTCCAATCGATTTGGCATGCCGAGAATAGGGTATATCCCAAATTTCAGCTTTCTTGGTCAATTTGGTAAAATTTTGATTTTTTGCCTCATTTTTGGCCTAAATTTGATTTTCAAAAATTCACCAAAAATCGAAAAACGCACTTTAGCACTTGAAATTTTGACAGGTGATAAATTTTTGCACGATCTTTCGATCTACCTTTGTAAAGTTTGAAAAATTTTGTGAAAGTCCTATGTTGAAACGCAAAATCTGCAATTTCGGCCAACCTGTCAATCAAAATGGTCGCCATTTTGTAAGTAAGGCCAACTTTTTTTTGGGCAAGTTGCTTTAAAATGTTCCTTAGGATGTCCCCTTCAAGGAAAAAGTTGTCCTGGAGGATCGGGGGGGGGGGGGTGCAATTACTCCTATTGTCATATGCCGGACTATACTAAAAAAAGAGCATGTTTCGAATTTGCAAAAAAATCATGATTTTTTTCACTTAATCACCAGCCCAGTTCTTTTCGAAAGAAATTCCTTGCAGTTCCAGAAAAAAGTATTTACGGGATTTGTATTCATTTTTTTTCCAAAGAGATTAACTTCGGTAACCTAAAAAGCTAGAAAAGGTAACCAAAAAAGTTACATAACATGGGCAGAACATTTTACTGCAGAGAAAAACAACCATTAACAAAACCAGAACTTTTCGTTCTTAAATAATTTTGCAATTTTTTAACGAAAAGCGAAACTTTTGACTAAATTTGGTCAAAATCCTCCGCATTTTTTTTTTCGCCATCCACCCCAACGTACAATGCACAATATATTTATACCGACTAATGAATATTTCGGATGCCAAATAATACTTATCTACATCTAATTCAATATGTATGTCTTTGTGAATTTCATTAGAGCTTTGGATTATGGAGGAATAGGTTCAGTCATAGGTCATGAAATAACTCATGGATTTGACAATAAAGGTTAGATCCAGACAAAATATCCTCAACAAATCACGAATAACAAGTATTTATAATTATGTACCTGATTCTACATCTAATATGGTTTTGATAATTTCAGGGCGACGTTACAATGAGACAGGTGATGCAGAAGATTGGTGGCAAAATGACACTGTGAGTTCATACAAAGAGAAAGGCCAATGTTTCGTCCATGCTTATGGCAATTATAGTTCAAACTTTGGCAATATTACTCAAACGGTAGGTACTAAAAGAAAAGTCTAATGTATTGGTATTGCTCTACTTCATAAAAGTATTCTAGTAAAACACTTCCACAAGGACAAAAATAATAATAATAAAAAAAAACACACCAATGAAAAACTATGAGCCAATAATAATGCAATTTTTTCTATATTAATTGTTACCAGACTGACAGCGTAAATTCGTTAGGAGAGAATATCGCGGATAACGGGGGATTCAAAGAATCACTTTTGGCTTACAGAAGAGGTGTGGCTGAATATGGAGAGGAACCGATTCTTCCTCACTTTGAAAACTTTACTCATGAACAGCTCCTCACACTAGCACTTGCCAATGTAAGTATAATTCTTGCCATCAAACCTCATAATAAGTAGGTATGGTTTACTAACCAAGTACCTAGATACTTAATCACGCGTTTTGTCAACATGTTCTCAACAGTTGCATTGTGAAAATCCAACCAAACTTTCTGCGGAGAAGAGTCGAATCAACGTGCATAGCCCGAAACCACTTCGTGTGAATGTAGTATTCCAAAACTCCAAAGAGTTCGCTGACATTTGGAAATGTCCGAAAGGTAGCAAAATGAACCCAAACAAAGAGAAATGTTCTATTTGGTGATTTTCCAACAGGATTTCCGTCCAAGTGGATGCGATACAACACAACTTTAAAATTATTCAGCAATTTACTGTTCGCCTAATTTGAAAATAAAACGTAACGGTACTTAACGTTTTTGTTGATGAGTTGATTAATTTTATCAATTTCAAGTCCGAGTTGAAAGTCGGCCAGGGACAGCCAATATGGGTCGCTTAATTTCTGGAGCTGGGAATATCTTATACAGTATGACACAAACGTAATGTCCTGTGGCTTTTATTTCCAAGTGGAAAGAGCTAGCGAGATGAATGAAGCGGTGTTAAGTAGGGAAAAATGAGGGCTTTCAAAAACGGACTTGAAAATTTCAGGCCCATGCACAGGGTGTCCACAAATTGTAAAACAGGTTTGGTCAAAAAATTCGAACTGGTTTTTATTGGCGCAATGTATTCTACACACTAGTGGTCTGCACAGGCCTGTCTGAAAGCCCGCTGGCCGAGCCCGATAAAAGTCGGGTCGAGTCGGGCTGGGCTTGTCGGGCTTTCTCGGGCTCAGGTTTCAGTACATAACTGGTACTCAACGCATGCGCTGTGAGTACTCGTAAATAAAGAAGTGTAGCACCGTGTTCATGTCACAACAATGCCTATTGTTGGGAAAATCATCTCATCGCATCACGCCAACGTTGCAACAAAATTTATCGGAAGTGTTGAAAAATTATTGTCAGATCGGGCTTGGGCCCATCAGGCTTGTTTCGGGCTTTCGGGTCAGGTCGGGCTTTTTGCCCGAGTATTCGGGCCGGGTCGGGTACCCGACCCGCGCAGACCACTACTACACACTAAGGCGGCAAAAATGTGATATGAATTTTTTTGAAACCAGTTCATTAATTTGCAACCAGTTAACAAAAAAAAAAAATTGAAGATGGAGAAAAAAGCTTGAAACAAAAGTTTTAGAGCGTGAAAAATTGAACCATTTTTGCTGATCGGATTTTGAAAATGGCTAATCAACTTGAAACCTGGTAACTTTTGATGGCTTGCTGTGCATTAATTAACCGGTTTCAAAATCCAATCAGCAAAAATGGTTCAATTTTTCATGCTCCACAACTTTTGTTTCGAGCTTTTTTCTCTATCTACAATTTTTTTTTTTGTTAACTGGTTGCAAATTAATGAACTGGTTTCAAAAAAATTCATATCACATTTTTGCAGCCTTAGTGTGTAGTAGTGGTCTGCGCGGGTCGGGCAAGCCCCGAGTACTCAGGCACCCGAAAGCCCGAAACAAGCCTGATGGGCCCAAGCCCGATCCAACAATAATTTTTCAACACTTCCGATAAATTTTGTTGCAACGTTGGTGTGATGCGATGAGATGGTTTTCCCAACAATAGGCATTGTTGTGACATGAACACGGTGCTACACTTCTTTATTTACGAGTACTCACAGCGCATGCGTTGAGTACCAGTTATGTACTGAAACCTGAGCCCGAGAAAGCCCGACAAGCCCAGCCCGACTCGACCCGACTTTTATCGGGCTCGGCCAACGGGCTTTCAGACAGGCCTGTGCAGACCACTAGTGTGTAGAATACATTGCGCCAATAAAAACCAGTTTGAATTTTTTGACCAAACCTGTTTTACAATTTGTGGACACCCTGTGCATGGGCCTGAAATTTTCAAGTCCGTTTTTGAAAGCCCTCATTTTTCCCTACTTAACACCGCTTCATTCATCTTGCTAGCTCTTTCCACTTAGAAATAAAAGCCACCAAACACTACTTTTGTGTCATACTGTGTGATTGTGTATGTATTGAAGTGATGTCAGGCTTTTTGTTCCCACAAGATCTCAGTAAGTACTTGACCAATTTTCATAAAAGACCCATCAATGGAAATCTTGTGAAGTGAAGATTTGCAGGCTTTTCTTGAAACTTCGAAAAGTTTGGCCAAAAGCTCAAGAAATCATTTTGGCCAATCACAACGCAGCATTTGGCGATTAGAAAGATGTTGGTTTTTTTGTTCCCACCAGACCTCAGTATGTACTCAATCAATTTTCATAAAAGATCCTAGTGATCAGCACTCTTAATGTTCCAACTTTCTACCCCTATCAATCTTCTTATGAAGCTGATATTTTAGATATTGCATTTCTAAAAATTTTCCCTATACTCACGAAAGTTCAGTCATCACAGACCTTGATTCTGATCATCTCCCTGTAATCACCAAAATTACACTTAATGATGGAATTCTTCGTCATATACTTCCTCTCATACAACCACTGACTGGTCTATTTTCAAAACAGAGCTGGAAGAGCTTCCACCTATTACTGAAGAGATTTTACAGAGCACTGAAATTGACTCTCACCTTGACTCTCTGTCTAGAACAATTCTTTGTGCTGCCTCCAAAGCTCAAAAAGCAATCTCTAAAATCAGCATAACAAATTCTAATCTTCCTTTTCCTATTGTTCGACTAATCCTCGAAAAAAATTGCCTGAGAAGACAATGGCAACGAACAAAAGACTATTCCTTGAAAAATCTTCAACAGAAAGCTTGTGAAGTGTAGATTTGCAGGCTTTTCTTGAAAGTTTGAAAAGTTTGGCCAAAAGCTCAAAAAGCTCAAAAAATCATTTCGGGCAATAATCACAACGCAGCATTCAGCAAGTTTTTTTTTGATTCCACCAGATCACAGATGGGGCGATTAACAAAAAAAAATGAATTGGGTTCAATTGGCGTAGTGATTTTTTGCTTGGTGAAAGAATGAAAGGTCATAATATGTACTTAATACAAAGACTTAATCGAGCGCTGCGAAAGGAAGCATTGCATTCGAGAGAGAGAAAAAAATCAACCAGGTTGCACAATGCACATAGGGAAATGAAAGATTGAAAAACGGAGAATTGATAGATACTCGATTCGTGGAAGTTAACCATAAATCGGTCATAAATTTAACTTTCGTAAACTATCAATTTCGCGCAGCTGCGCATAAAGCACGTTTAATTACATTCGCGCATGCCGAGACCGTTTTTTTTTAATCGCGATTCTACATAGTCTCTGCGAGATTGGCTCTTGCAAGACCGAAAATAAACGGCGAAACGGTACGCCAATTTTCTGCAGGTTAAGATAGCTGCACGACCACGATACCAAATAGCGATGCAAGTAGCAGGTCTGGGAGCATTTTCTTTATCTAAACTGGAGAAAAAACGTATTGGTTGTAAAATACATGCATGGCCTCCCATTTCATCTAAATTGTTCGAGTTTTGAGTTATGAACGAAATACTTAACGACTAATATGTATTACCTTCACATTGCATAACTTTTGTCAGTTGGTCACTGGTCAGGGAAGTTTACATAAGTATTTAAACGTTTCTATTTTTCCTGTGTTTCTAATTTCTAAACAATTTATACGGGTACGAGGTGGTATTTTTCGCGTTCCATCATTGGCAAATATAAGTATTTTGTATTAGAATTATCTACCATTGGATTTTTTTTCAAAATGAGAAGACCATTATCAACACGCGTTCCTTCTTTAACAGTAACATTACTTTCACGTAAGTAAATCCAATTATCTACTTAATTATGCACAAGAATTCATACAATGATTAAAGAGCTAATACGCAATTTTTTCCACACAAAAATAAACTCAAGAAACGAAAAAAAAAGGCGACGAAACTGACCAAATTACTTGTTGAAAACGCGAGGAAATGCAAAACATTCACAAGTGAAACAATTTTTAAAAATACGAAGCAAAACATTCCAATTAAAATGTAAAAATGAAACTCGATTAAGACTTCGACAATTTCGACAGAAAAAGAGAACTTTTTAACAACTTTCAACAAAAAAAAATGATATCTACTCATACTTTTTGGGAATTTTTGACAAAAAAGTGTGGCTATAGGTAGTACGTAGGTAGTAGGTACTATTTTGCAACTTTTTGGTAAAAAAAAAACGAGACTTGAAGATTTTGGGCGACAAACAGAATTTGTTGACCTTTTTTGGAGAAAAGGGACGAAACTCGAAAGATTCAAGCAAAAGGCAAGATTTTTTTAATCAATCAAGCATACAGGCAAAAAAGCAAGACTTTCGAAAACTTTTTGAGAAAAAGTAATACTTTTTGGAGATTTTTGCAGGGAGCGAGAATTTTTAGAAATTTTAG
The DNA here is from genome assembly GCF_950023065.1 of Planococcus citri. Lineage (NCBI taxonomy): Eukaryota > Metazoa > Arthropoda > Insecta > Hemiptera > Pseudococcidae > Planococcus > Planococcus citri. The sequence continues at coordinate 77,545,060 of NC_088679.1, read as the reverse complement.
GCGAAAAAAAAAACTTATAGGAAACTTTTACAAGACAAGACTATTTTTTTTGCCATTTTTGCCAAAAAGCGAGACTTATAATATTTTAGCAAATAGACTGAGCTTTAACTTTTTCAAAATGGCTTGCAACTTCTTGAAAAAAAGCAAGACTTGGAGTTGGAAAATTTCAGCTGAAGTTCAGAACTTTACCAATTCATTAGATCTGATAATATTTTCTCATTTCAGTTTTGAGCTCGTTTTTATTGGTATGGTCACATAATACCTCCAAAAAAATCTGCGAAACGAAAGAATGTTTATCCGCAGGTAATACAATTTTACTTCACAAGTTGGAATTTTTTTCAATTTTAAAAACTCTCCTCAGCTTTCAAAATTTTGAACCTAAACTTTTAGCAAAAATAAAAATACCATCATCAATTTTTTTTACAAATATAGCACAAAATTTGAAAGAATCAATGGACCATGGAGCAGATCCTTGCGAAGATTTCTACCAATACGCTTGTGGAAATTGGCCAAATGTTCATAAAAATAAGAACGGTAGTGATATCGCACAAGACACCTTCGTACTGCGATCGTACGAAAATATTGCAGAACTTGGTGGTATTGTGATGTTTATAAATAAATACATATTAGATAATTTATTTTTAATTGCACATTTTCCCTCTCCCACTCATTAAATAGGTACTTAATTCATCAAAATTTGTTAAATAGGTACATCTTCTATATAACTTGATTACAGATTTTCTCAGACAGAATAACACTCAAAACGAACCAGAGGCTGTCCACAAAGCTAGGAAATTCTTTTGGCTGTGTTTAAACGAAGGTACATAAATGTAACATATCAATGCACATAGCATTTTGTTCATAAAACTAGAATATCAAAAGTTGACAAATAAATGAATTTAATTGATTGACAAATTCAATTTGTAGCTGCTTACAGTAATAAACTGGAGAAGATTGTACCTCAGTTAGAAGAAATTGGTGTACCATTAGATCCTTTCTTGTTTGACGAAGTTTTCATAAACTTCGATTACACAACAGCTTTTGCAAAAGCAGCCAAAGTGACTGGAGTCAATATTCTTTTCGATATTACAATAGACTTGCATCCTTTCAACCAAACTCTAAATAAAATCGTATTAAGTAACATTAAGGAAACATCAAATTCTCCAAATACGACTTCGCCCATGGCAAGGTATTATACCTACATACTTATCTATTTAAGAAATACGTTTCACACAAATACGTTAATTGGTTTTAAAATTACGGATTCGTTTATAAATTTCTAGTAAAGAAAAAATTTCTGAAGCACAATTCATGATTGAAGTAATACGAAGAATATGCGAACTAAATTCCTCAAGTGGTTGTAAAATGTGGATTTCAGCTGAGAATGCGGCTAGGAATGCCACGATCAAAAACATACTCATACAACAAGATGACATCAGACAGGTAACCCCTAAAATTTGATAGAATAGTTTGAAAATTTGTATCATGTATGTACTTGTAGGTATGTCGATCAATTTTTGACAACTTCTCACCCTCTGTACTCTAGAGGTAAGGGTATGGGAGGCTATAATGTGCCCTAATAACTTGATTCGTAGAATTCGAAAACAATTGCATTCTTGAAGAATGTTTGAGAAAAAAGACAAAATCCTCATTTGAAAAATGTCAACTTTCTCCAAGAATTTCCAAGTCCTCCACGTGGATCGAAAGTGAACTCGACTGTTTTCAAATTTTTATTCAAAAACCAGACCGAAAATTATTTTTTCAAAAAAATTGAAACAATGGAGAATTTTTATAATTTTTAATTTTAGATCTCGAGCAGGAGGGAGAGGAGGGATATACGTCGACCAAAAAATTTGAAAGAAAGGAGGGTTATTATGGCCATTTTCGTGCCCCTCACTACTTCGAGACTTGAATAGCCTTTTGTTATAGGGGATGGTACTTATTATTATTATTATCAGGCGATATTTTCCCAGAGGAACCCATAGGGGGGCTGTGGGGTGCCCCCAAAGTCGAAAATTTCAAAAAATTTTAGAACCACTGTTCGAAAATGTAAAAAATTAAAAGTAGTGAATATATATTGGTTTAAGGGTATAGTAAGCAATGCAGCATATAACGTTTTTTTCATTTTTGACTTTTTTGGGGGTTGTGGAGGGGGTATTTTAATTTTTGAAAATTTTGGAACCCCTTTTTTTGACCCTTCCCGTCGAGCCCCGCTAATTCCCTTTTCATGGTTTATTGCTACTAGTAGTAGGTTCAATTGATATCATTTGCAACCCCCTCAACAACTTGGCTCATATCGAAAAATTCAATTTTTGACTTTTTTTGAGGTCCACATTTTGGGAAACCATGAAAAGCTATTGGCTGATTTTATCAAAAAAAACAAAAAAAAACAGAGCTTTATCAAAAAAAAGTAGTGATTTAACAACAGGCATAGCATTACCAGCAGGAATGCTATGCCTGTTGTTAAATCACTACTTTTTTTCGATAAAATCAGCCAAAATGGCTAAATTGAATGAAAGTATCGCATTCGCATATTATATTAGTTAAACACGTGTATTTAAGACCATTTCCGCTCAAAGTTTAAAAAAATTGGCTTTAGAACTTTTTTCAGGGGTTCTCAAAGTTCACTACCCTCGAAAGTGATCTGCATGGATGAAGTCAAAAATTGACTTAAAATAAAATTTCAAGCATGCCAGTCGATTAAGAAGTAAAATGCAACATATTTGCCGCGAACCGGACCTCGATAGCTTTTCATGGTTTCCCAAAATGTGTACCTCAAAAAAAAGTCAAAAATTGAATTTTTCGATATGAGCCAAGTTGTTGAGGGAGTTGCAAATGATATCAATTAAACCCAATACTAGTAGCAATAAACCATGAAAAGGGAATTAGCGGGGCTCGACGGGAAGAGTCAAAAAAAGGGGTTCCAAAATTTTCAAAAATTAAAATACCCCCTCCACAACCCCCAAGAAAGTCAAAAATGAAAAAAGCGTTATATGCTGCATTGCTTACCCTTAAACCAATATATATTCGCTACTTTTAATTTTTTACATTTTCGAACAGTGGTTCTAAAAATTTTTGAAATTTTCGACTTTGGGAGCACCCCACAGCCCCCCTATGGGTTCCTCTGGGAAAATATCGCCTGATAATAATAATAAGTACCATCCCCTATAGCAAAAGGCTATTCAAGTCTCGAAGTAGTGAGGGGCACGAAAATGGCCATAATGACCCTCCTTCTTTTTATAGCGTCTCATTAAGGATATTGGGCCATGATTTTTAGCTGGGCCCCATCAAAATTCATAAAAAGTTGGAAGATCCGCCCCCCTTGCGAATGATCATCACATTTTGGAGGGTTTCGACTTTTCAATCGCTGTAAAAAAAAAAGAAGATTTCTTCTCATTTTCGTAAGATTCTTGATGAAGGCGAGCCCATCATGCATTTCGAATTTTAACCAGCCTGAAATTTTCAGATCAATTCAGAACCTTCCGAACCGGTTTTACTTACATTAAAAGAACTGCAAAATCTTACAGACAGTATTGCATTTGAAGTAAATACAACACTTCCTAAGGTAATACATTCAATTTCATATTCATAAACTACAAAAAAAAGAGACCTCAAAAACCAAATAAAATTGTATGATCGTTAGTGGAACTGGACGAGATACATAGAAGAAACGTTTGCCGGTTTGAACTTCGTTAAATTGAATCTCAGTGATCCGGCCAAAATTAAAATTTCAAGTTCGGATTACATCGAGAAAATAATACGATATATTTACGAAAAAAACAACTTTAAGCTCATCGGTAGGTATATTTGAATTTTCAAATAATTTTACGAATTAAGAGCGAAAATATTTTTCAATGTTTCCTTACTCGAAAAAATTCAACGCAGAACTCGGAATTTGGTGGAAAGTTGTTTCTGAACTTGTATCCTACATTGATTTGTCAATTTGCGACTTGAAAAATAAACTGAACAGCCTCGAAGTTTCTCCAACAAGGTAAGCACCTATTTCAATCATCTTCGAACAGAAATTGAATCGATGTAAGGGATTATTCAAGTACCTATTTCACTGTATTTTTTTCTAATACAGAGAAAACAGTTGCATTCAGAAAACCAGGTCAGCATTCAGTTTGGCAGTTAGTTACTCGTACACGACGAAGCAAAAATACATCAAAGCCCAGACTGACGTAAGTGGTTTGAAACAAACATCACATCACCCTCGTAATTGGATAATACGAGTAACACAGAATTTTGAATACCTATTCAGAATTCCGAGAAGTCTTTCATGTCGAGAACGTGAACTGAATTTCCAAAACTTTAAACCATAAGTTCTGGCCTTGTTTAGGTACCTACATGAAAATAAAATTGGTTATTTTAATGATTACAGATTAGTAGAATGTTTGAACAAATTCGAGAAAGCCTAATCCAAATAATGAAGGAAGCAATGTGGATGGATGAAAAGACCAGACAAAGAGCACTGAACAAAGTACAGTTGATGAAGTCAGTTCTAGTATATCCGAGTGTACTCAAGGATACAAACTTACTGAATGATTTATATAAAGACGTAAGTGTATTTAGTTCAAAACATCTAACCAATCTGTGAAATTGCCTCAATGCCAATATAAACAGTTCATGTTACGAAAGTTTACTCCTGGTAAAGTACATATAAGTGGTCTCATGCTTTCACCCAATACACAGATTTTGCTTTGATTAAAAAACTATTTGAAAATTTTAGATAAAAGTATCCAACAACTTCTACGATACGATGATGTCAATCAGTCAGAATAAGCAAAAAAAATATGATCTAAGCATCCAGAATCAAACAAATGATCTGACCGAGTAAAGATAACATTTCCATACGAATGCGTTGTTACTTTCAAATTTCAATCCGTCAATTTGAAATTTTTTTACAGGATTTCAATAATTGATCCCAGTGTAGTGGATGCTTTCTATAACCCTGAAACAAATACCATGAGTATGTCAAATTGTCAACTGTTCTACTCCTATACTACCTAGGTACTCGTATCTTTGAAATCTGAAAATCTCGTAAATTTTAATATTTAAAATTTTTTTCCAGCCATTCCAGCCGGTATACTTGGATTATCATTCTATAACAATAGTCTTCGGTGAGTAGGAATGATTTTTACATAACTAAGCTACAAGACGTACATGAGGAATGAAGATGGATCGTGAAAAGAAAAATGTCGGAGGCTTTAGATGAAATTCCTGTAGGGACCTTCATTTCGAGTAGTAAGTCAGCCAGAAAACATTTCAGAACCAGAGATTCTCCTGGAGGGGAGACATGGGTCCTCATCCTCAAAGAAGAGGCATTTTCTAATTTTCGAAAAAAATCAAGATATTTTTGGAATTTTTCAGCAAAAAGCGAGTCTTTTGATATTAATTTTAGCAAAAGAATGGACTTTTTATCAATTTCTGGCAAATGGCAAAAAAACGACTCATCGCTCGGGACGGTTTTCTGTTGAAAAACCCCCTTCACTCGATAAAATGAACTCATCACAAAAAAAATTCAAAATTCGAAAAAAATCAATTTTCAATTCCAAACATCAAAAAAAGTTTAAATTTATTCAGCTGTATCATTTTGGCCTATTTCTGACGTATTTCATGAAAAAGTTTATGAAAATCACACTCGTAGCCAAAAAATTAATTAAATTCGTATATTTTTTTTTATTTTTTCGAATTTTAATTTTTTTGCGATGAGTTTATTTTATTGAGTGAAGAGGTTTTTCAACTTTTTCAACAGATACGTAAAAATAGGGGTCAAATAAGTCAAATTCATCTGTCAAAACTTTTTTTCTCATTTTAAATCAAAAAATCGCATTTTTTCGAAAACTTTCAATTTTTTAAAATTGACTTTACGACATAATGCCATCCAAATTATTTAGTATGTTGTTCAGCATGAAAAGTTGTCCATAATATATTTTTTTCGGAATTTTTGAGAGTCGGAACGATATGAAAACTACCTACATTTTGAAACTTTTCGAACTACTGTTTTGTACGAAAAAACGTGGCAACACTGATTTTTATGATATCACCAAAAAGCCTTTCAAAACCCCTAACTACTGGAAAAAGTTTAATTTTAGTAGGTATCGCGGTTATCGAGTAAGCCACTGCTGAAATTGATGATATTTCAAGTTCACTGAAAACTTTGACACCCCTAGCAGCCTTTAAACCCCCCCTTACCACTTCTTGGTCGAATTGACGTCGAATGACCCACAATACCCACATACACTATTTCTACAAAAAAATTTCCCGTCAGGTGGAAAAAACAACGAAATTTTTTAAAGATTTCACTAAAAAGGGAAAGAAATGGCATAACCCGCAGCTACGTCTATATTTTGGAATTATCTATCAATCCAGACTAGATTTCATCAAAATTCTCCGCAATTTTTTTTTTCGCGATCCACCCCAAAGTACAATGCCTGCCCATCTTCCGATGCTAAATATATTGCATGTACTTTTACTACTTACATCTAATTCAAGCAATATATTTGTGAATTTGACTAGAGCTTTGGATTACGGAGGAATAGGTTCAGTCATAGGTCATGAAATAACTCATGGATTTGACAATAATGGTTAGATCCAGACAAGATATCCTCAACAAACCACGAATATAACAAGTATTTATACGTGATTCTACATCTAATAAGGTTTTGATAATTTCAGGGCGACATCACAACGAGATAGGAGATGTAGAAGATTGGTGGCAAAATGACACTTTGAGTTCATACGAGGAGAAAGCCCAGTGTTTCGTCGATGCTTATGGCAATTATAGTTCAAACTTTGGTAATATTACTCAAACGGTAGGTCTAGGTACTAAATGAAAATTCGTCTAATGTGTTGATATTGCTCTACTTCATATAAATGTATTCCAAAATACTCCACGAGGACCAAAATTAAAAAAAATACACACAATTATGAAAAACTATGAGCCAATAATAATGCGATTCTTTCTCTATTAATTTTTACCAGGCTGACGGTGTAAAAACACTAGGAGAGAATATCGCGGATAACGGAGGATTCAGGGAATCACTTCTGGCTTACAGAAGATGTGTGGCTAAATATGGAGAGGAACCGATTCTTCCTCACTTTGAAAACTTTACTCATGAACAGCTCCTGACACTAGCATTTGCCAATGTAAGTATTTCTCGGTATAAAACCTTACAGTAATATGGTACCTTACCTACCTAGTAGATATCTAATCATGTTTCGTCGACATGTTTCTAACAGCTGTACTGTGAAAATCCAACGAAACTTTCTGCAGAGTGGAGACGATACAACGACGTGCACAGTCCGAGACCACTTCGTGTGAATGTTGTATTCCAAAACTCCGAAGAGTTCGCTGATATTTGGAAATGTCCGAAAGGTAGCAAAATGAACCCGAACAAAGAGAAATGTTCTATTTGGTGATTTCCCAACAGGATTTCCGTCCAAGTGGATGCAATACCTACAACGCAATTTTAAAATTATTCAGCACTTTACTGTTCACTTAAGAGTAACTTGAAAATAAAAACGTAACTTGCTCTACGTTGTTGTTTTTACAAATTTTTTCAGCTTCAAGTCCTAGTTGAAAGTCGACCAGAAAACATTTCAGCCCGGCAAGTGTTCCTGGACAGATAATATAGGTCTTAATTTATGGAACTGGGAATATAATTTTTCTTAAGTATAATTTAGTTATTTTGAAACACAGTAGCACCAATTTTTTGGTCATTATTGCCTATTTTAAAAAATTTGATAAAAAAGACAAAAAATTATCGAGAGATAAAACCAAATCGATCGAAAGTAGAGAGAATTTTGCTTCTACGGTATTTAACATTTCATTTTCGAAAAATGAATCAAATTTGCGCGTTAAAAAGTACCCTCCCCCCCCCCCCCCCCCCGATAAGATAGGCAAAATTCCCTTAACCTCGGATTTAGATGAAACTCACAGGGTATGTTTAGTACCCCCAGAAACTAATTGTGGGCACATAGCTCGCCCCCACCCCACCCCCTCAGCCAGGGGGCGCAAAAAATGCGTTTTCAAGGGGAAAAATTCTGCATCAGCGCGTGTTTGAGATAAATTTATTCTGTAAACGAACATAGTTAGAGGATACATGGAGGTATGCCTCCCTGAATTTTTTCAGAATTTTTCATCGCATGAGGGGAGAAGGGAGGACAAAAGAAAACTTTGAATCGACATTACTCCGGAACGAAAAAACATACCAAAATGATTTTTTCGTCAAATATGTATCTATCTATGTACGTATATGGATATGGAACTTGCTGACGATCCGAGACCCGGTACATCATACTGATGATCCGAGGGACCGTTAGGTAAAACTCATACGACGTTTGGGAAAAAATTTTAGTAATTGATGGTTGGTTCTCGCGTCCTCGGCTGCTTCTTTGTCGTTTCGCCTCAGGTTATTTTTGTGTCGATTATTTCTTTTGAGTTTGGGTTTTGGCGCGAGGGCTGACCTTCATAGATGGCGCCCAACGAAAAATCATCAACAAAAAGTTCGCGAATCGTGTTCGTAATATGTTAAGCTGGCGAGAAAACAGATTTTTCAAACGTAGTCGCGAAAGAAAACGAATAAAGCAAACAACTGTCCTCCTCGAGAGTATTTGATTAGAATAGAACATACCTATTGTCGTATATTATCGTATGTGTCGTTATTGTCATTGTCGAATTGAATAATTAACCAAAATGATCTCTATGCGTTATTATTTCGAAACGGAAAATTGTGAATTGTTAAAAAAAACTGGATATCGTGAATTATTCGAAATAAATCTCAAATTGGACCAGCGGGGCACAGCTACAAAACAATCTGTTGAAACGAAGGTAGCCCAATGAAAAAGTCCGCGACTCGGAATCCAGAGAAAATTGTCACATTCAGCCTGGAAAATTTTTTGATCCTGTCCGGTCCAGTCAAAAACGACTCAGAATCCAGGGGAAAAAATCGGCCCGGAAAAAATTTTTGATCCTGTCAGAAGACAAAAAATCAGTCCAATCCAGGGAATAGAACGAAAGTCCGATCCAATAGAACGAAAAATCTGATCCTGCGAAAAATGAGCAACAAAATGGTATTCATCAAGATTTTGGAATACTCAACTCAACAGGAGAATGTCAAAATGAAGATTTCAAAGAAAGGACCTACTACTCCCTTCAAAAATGGTATTGTTTACCTGAAATTTCGTAAATTTTGGATGGTGAATAGTTACCTATTTTTTTTATTGATTTTTATGGAAAAAAGATCACTCTCCAAAAACTCCATGATTAACCTATTAAATAAAAAAATTTGACTACTCACTTCAGTTTATAATTCTGAAATTTTTAATTTATTATGGAAAGTTCTTTTTTTTTTCAAACAAATCGGCAAACTGCTTAATAAAATCACTGAAATAGTAAATCATGAAATTTTTTTTTTTTTTCAAAATAGGGGCACATATTTTATATGTATCTTACCTAGTTTTAAGCTTAAATTCTAAAATGTTTTTCCTTGAATTATACTCTCAAGAATTGGCATTATTATACCTAGTATTTTTATTCTTACATTCTATCAAGAAATAAAAAAAAATGTATTACGCTCCCTCACTTTCTTTGAAGTAACAAAAATTCTTTCCATTGATCAAGTTTTATGTAAATAAAGTTCAAAACAAAAGTAAGATATCATGAATGTCCAAATTAAAAATCAAATGAGAGGTAGGAATATAATTCAATGAGAATACTCTGGGAAAACCAACTATGGCAGGAAAGACATGAAAAGGCTAGGAATAGACTGCAGAGGTTTCAGCTCAAGCTTAATCCTGGAGATTGAAAGCTTTCAAAATAAACTGAACCTCTAATGTCTCAAATAACCTGAGTGGTATATCTGATGCCTGTTTGAACTTTCAAACAACCACACATGTCCAATAAAAATAAATAAGAAATAAACTCGACCCATACACAGTGCCGATTTACCCATTAGTTCCAATAGTTCCGGAACTAGGGCCCACTAAGGTTTAGGGGCCCACAAAGCCGAGGAGCTTTTTTTTTGCTCTCTCTCTAAAAAAATGGAAAAAGAAGAAAATAGACGCGAATTATATTTTCATTTCCAAATCTTTGTTGTTTGGAAGTTTAATTGGGTTTGCTTTTTTACACGGATTTTGGCAGATTTTCAAGAATCTGGATTTTGGCAGATTTGAAATCCACGAGAATCTGCTAGGATAGTAGATTTTGAAAATGGATTTTGGATTTTACTTGAAGAGAGAAGATTTCTGAAGTTTTGAAAGTTTGTGGTGGCGATCTAAAAACCCGGTAAACACACCGAACGCGAATCGCCGGCGGAAATCGCGGTCGCAAAAATCGCGTTCGATTCGCCGGCGAATAGAAGGCAGAAATCGCAGTGAAAAAAATGAAAAATCTCGTTGCAAAAATCGTAGGCGTATCGCGGGCGAATAGACGGCGGAAATCGCAGTGAAAAAAATGAAAAAACTTGTTGCGAAAATCGTAGGCGTATCGCCGGCGGATTCAGCAGTGATATTTTCAACGCGATACTCGCGTTCTATCCGCCGGCGAATCGAACGCGACAATCGCGCTGAAAAAATTTGAAAAAAACACTGCTGAATCCGCCGGCGATACGCCTACGAATTTCGCAACGATCTTTTTCATTTTTTTCAGCGCGATTTCCGCCGCCGTCTATTCGTCGGCGAATAGAAGGCGAATTTAGTAGAGTTCTTTTACAATATTTTTCATGCGATTTTCGCATTTGTTTCGCGTTCAATCGAGTGAGCATTCAGATGTTCTTACGCAAGCATGCAATAACGAGCAGAATGTTGTGTTTTTTTTTAACTTTTCGTTCGTGTTTATTTCAAATTGGTTTTCTGGTGTTGAATTTTGATTAATTTTTTTGGAGTGATAACGAACAATTTTTTTTTGTGGTGTGTACATAGAATAAATTTTTCGGCGATGAGTCAGATTGGAATTTTTTTGTGATTATTTCTAATGAATTTTTTTTTAGCAATTTTTGACACTTTTTGTGATTTTTAAAATAAATTTTTCACTGTATTGATTCAAATTTAATTTTTTTATTGAGCTTGGAATTTTTCATGGTGATTTTGAACTGTTTTTTAGTGATGTATTCTGATAAATTTTTGATGATTTCAAATGGATTTTGTATGGTGACTTAGAATAATTATTCTAAATCTCCATAATTCAATTTTTGTGTTTTTGGTTATTTTAATAAATTACAATTGATGTTGTTGCATTCTTGTGTGAAGTGATTTACCCAAGTATAGGTACTTCATCGTTTTTTCTTTTGTTATTTCCTAGTTTGTCTTCCTACATCAGAATCAGAAAGCATTCTTCACTTAATTTACTCGTTATTTATTTTGTTTTCTTGATTTTTAATTATGTAAACAAGTAAATTACTCGTAAAATTAATTGAAGAATACGTTCTGATTCTAATGTGGGAGAAGAAACTAGGAAAAAACCAAAGCAAAACATCATTGCGATTATCGCCTTTGAATCGCCTTCGAATCGCGTTCTGATATCGCTGCGATTTCCGCCGACGAATCGCCTTCGAATCGCGTTCTATTTCAACAGCGATATCGCTGCGATTCCCGCCGGCGTATCGCCTTCGGATTCCGCTGCGGAAAAAGCGGACATTTTCGCCGGCGATTCAAACGCGATTCCCGCCGGCGATACGCCGGCTGCCAATACGATGATCGCCTTCTATTCGCTGGCGTATAGCGTACTATGTGTTTACCGGGAAGTGTTTAAAAAAGAGATTCAAAAAACGTCCAAAAACCAGATTATCGAGAATCCGTATAAAAAAAACAACAACTTATGGGTTCGAGTTCGAAGCTATTGTTTTCAAGAATTTAGTTCACCAATTCTGCTGGCATCTTCACAATAAACTTTAACGTATTTTTCAAATGAACCTGAGATTTTCTTGAGAGCTGCTTTCTTTGCTTTTAGTGCAGCTCTCTTTTCAGCACTACTTTTTGTAATTACCAATATAACTATCTTTTTTCACTTTATCAACTTTCTGACTAGTACCTACTAATTTGGTTTCACTTTTTTAGTTTATGGTGATAGAGGTCTAAAGATTTAGTACCAACCTAAATGAACTAAATTAACATTACGTTACGTTTATTATTGAATAATAACATCATGATTTCAGCCTTCAAGAATAATTGATGATTTTACAACACTCTTTTTTCTAGTAGGTATTACTTTAAAAAATTGGGTTAAAATTTGTTTGTTGGATTGTTTCTTTTGAGGGGGGGGGAGAAATTTTTAGAATTAGGGGTTAGGGCATAGGGCCCACCAGGGGTTAGGAACTAGGGCCCACGAAACCCTTAATGCGGCACTGCCCATACATACTTATACTTCCAAACTAACGGATGGGTAAATTTAGAACTTTTAATAAAGAAATTGAATGATGAAGAATTGATGAAAAAATTGAGGTACATATTATGAAGAAATAAAAATGAGAAATGAGATGAAATTTTATAATATTGTAGGTACGTACAAAATTATGGATTGCCATTAAACATATCTAGAGTGTTTACGGATCACCAATCTATAATATATGTTTGTTAAGAATTAAGAGAGAGGAAATTATTTAAAATCCACATAAGACGTACCTATCTAAAGCATTGTCAGAATTCAAAACATCTCTACAAATCTTGAAATTTACGTAATCTTTATGGTTGCAAAACAACATAAGCTTGCTTTAAAAAAACTTTAAAAAAAAAATCAAAAATAATAATAAGGAGAAATTCCCAAACAAACTCTGAGTTAACAGAGTTTGATACACTGCTTATTTGATAAGTGGTGTGCCTACTTGCTTTTTTTTTGAAAAGGGCAAGTGAGTTGCTAGGATACAAAGTGAGAGATGCAATTGGATTAGTTCAAATTGAGCTAGGTACATCCAAAATGTTCACTGAAGATAGTGCACATAAATTAAAATATTCTGACTTGCTGGAAAAAATTCCTCTAATCAATGATTGAAAATTTTTTGTAATTAAAATGAAAAAAAAAGTCTAGGTAGGCCTACCAAAACGACCGAATGAAAATAGAGAAATGTTGATTTAATAAAATGAATGAATTTATTTAATGAGAAATGAAAGAGAAAAAAACGAGTTTGTATAGACCTGAGAGTGTAACATCTTTTTAATACCTATACCAACTTATTTGGATACCATCTTGAAATACCTTTCCAACTGCACAGATATTTATGTTTAATATTTTATCACCCATGTTCTATGATCCCTTATATTTTTCCCTATTCTAAAATTATTTGAGGGAGAGTAAAAATTTATTACATCATTTAGATTTATCAACTTCTATTCGTAGTTTATAGATTATCTATCATGATATTATGTATTTACGTAATTTTTCTGAACTGTACTTAGGCAAATGACCTGATATAATGTTGAGAAACTATAATCAAAAAATAATCCCCCTAATGAAAAACAAACACAATTTTTTTAATGATAAACTGCACTTATGAAAATGAAATTAGCATAGGAAGAAAGCTGAAGGTTTTCTCTAATAATATCAAAAATAACTCTTTCCCCCCTACGCCCCTCTCTCGCTCAAACATCTCGTTTAAATCAGGTAAGGTACGTGTAGCTCATAGGTACAATCACCTATCACAAACAATCTAAAAATTCAAATCAAGTACCTACTTATTTATTTTACATATTATTCAGGTTCTGTTTATGATTCGGGGTTTCCTACTTTATTCCTCATTGCTTCTTTTAGCCCCCCCCCCCCACACACGATACAGTTTTAACCACAATAATGGAACATACTAACAGTGCGAAAGTGAACGGTTGAAGAGGAAACAGAATGAAGGAAGGAAGGAGAAAAAAAAAGAAACCACAAGTAGAAGAACAGATGCGCATCACAATTAACACACCGATATTCATGTTGAACGTAACTTTAAAAAAGGAGTAGCAGCGACCCGCATATGGTATATTTTCAACGGTATATTTAGATAGATATACAAGTGAAGTAGCTTGTTCTGTTGGGCATATGTTGCCTGAAATAACAATCGTAAGAAGATAAAAACGCTCATGCCGAACGTTTGGTACAATAGAACATAGGTACTAATAAAAATTAGGCTGTTATGACGAACGTTTTTTGTTATTTTACCTGAACACTTGTCATGTAAACTATTGTGAGAATGTTCGGACATTAGCGATGACACCAGTTTAGACTAGATTTACGCTGGATGGCTCGAGTTGGAAAAACGTAGGTAGGTAGGTAGGTAGAGGTACAGGTCTAGTTAGGTGGGCATATATACTACAGGGTGGACAGAAATATCGAACCCTAGAGAAAGTTTTTCATTAAAAATATAGGTTGGCAACGTGAAATAGATGCATATGGTTGGTGGAAAGTTATCATCTCAGTCCAACAACCAATCATATGCTATCATTATTATCATTCACTGTGACCATACCGAAATATTTGGCAGAAAACTTTTTTAGGGGTTCGCGATATTTCTGTCCACCCCTGTATATATGTGTTGCTAGGTAGCAGGTACGCATATTATGTGTGTCATTTCTCAACAGCCGCTATTCTGATTATGAGTGTAAAATATAAATCGTTAACAAAAACGTCATTGATTGAACGCTTGAAAATATGAATGCTTTCATATACTTAATTTTTTTAGCCTGTAAAACCGTGTCCATCATCTGCACAGCACTTTTGGTTTAATCAGATCAATCACCTACTTACATACAGGGTCATTCCACGTCAATTGGACCAAGAAGTGGTAGGGGGGTTCGGCGATTTTTTCGAAATTTTTCCTGTGGAAAGACCTACCGAAGGGATGACCAATGGCGCAAATCGCAGCCCTCTAGCCCATTTTTAAAGGCAGCCAGGGGGTGTCAAAGTTTTCAGTGAACCTAAAATATCATCCATTTCAGCAGTGGATTACTCGATAACCGCGATACCTACCAAAATGGAACATTTTTCCATAGTTAGGGGTTTTGAAAGGCTTTTTGGTGATATCATGAAAATCAGTGTTGCCACTTTTTTTCGTACAAAAAATTAGCTCAAGAAGTTTCGAAAAGTTGTTTTCACATCGTTCCGACTCTCAAAAATTCTGAAAAAAATATATTATGGACAACTTTTCATGCTTAACAACATATTAAAAAATTGAGGTGGTAACATGTTGCAAAGTTGATTTAAAAAAATTTAAAGTTTGCGAAAAAATGCAATTTTTTTATTTAAAACACGAAAAAAAGTTTTGATAGGTAAAGTTGACCCATTTGACCCTCATTTTTACGTATCTGTTGAAAAAGTTGAAAAAACCCTTTCACTCGATGAAATAAACTCGCTCACAAAAAATCAAAATTCGAAAAAATTCAAAAAATGAACGAATTTTTATTTTTTTTGTTGTGAGTGTAACTTTTGTCTTTTATCAACTTTTTCATGTGATACGTCAGAAAGAGGTCAAAATAAGACAACTGAATAAATTCAAACTTTTTTTATGTTTGGTCGAATTTTGATTTTTTTGTGAGGAGTTCATTTCATTGAGTGAAAGGGTTTTTTCAACTTTTTCAACAGATACGTTACACTAGGGGTCAAATGGGTCAACTTGACCTATCAAAACTTTTTTTCAAGTTTTAAATCAAAAAATTGCATTTTTTTGCAAACTTTAAATTTTTTTAAATCAACTTTGCAACATGTTACCATCCCAATTTTTTAATATGTTGTTCAGCATGAAAAGTTGTCCATAATATATTTTTTTCAGAATTTTTGAGAGTCGGAACGATATAAAAACTACGTTTCGAAACTTTTTGAGCTAATTTTTTGTATGAAAAAAAGTGGCAACACTGATTTTCATGATATCACCAAAAAGCCTTTCAAAACCTCTAACTATGGAAAAATGTTCCATTTTGGTAGGTATCGCGGTTATCGAGTAATCCACTGCTGAAATGGATGATATTTTAGGTTCACTAAAAACTTTGACACCCCCTGGCTGCCTTTAAAAATGGGCTAGAGGGCTGCGATTTGCGCCATTGGTCATCCCTTCGGTAGGTCTTTCCACAGGAAAAATTTCAAAAAAATCGCCGAACCCCCCTGCCACTTCTTGGTCCAATTGACGTGGAATGACCCTACATACCTATATATATATGAAAATTTATAACCTTGCGCACCCAACGTATAATTTGTCAATTCAGATCTGAACATTGCATGTAAAATTAACATTTTTAATGAAGAACATTCAATTACGTCGTGGAGTCTTATTTGTGGTGCCAACTCTGGTAGTATCAAAAAAAAAAAATTGATATACCTACCCATAGATTAGGATTGGTTAGAATCACATAGGTACGCCTATCAGATCGTATAAAATTCTCAATTGAGTGATCGCATGCGAGGCGTGTGGGACCAATCATGTATGTGCTATGTATAACCAAAACCCCTCCAAAAGTACAAGATGGCCTTAGCTAAGAATATTTTAAACTCGGCCTCCTATAAGGCACAATTTCATTCAATCAACGAGTAGTTCATTTAACTCACCTTTCAACACATGTCTAAAAAAGGAGTACCTAGCATTTTTCTTTCGAACACTACGTGAAATTGATGACATGTGTACGCAGAAGCACCGCGCTCATACTCTCACATCATGGTAAGTCATTTTTCATTATGATAACTTCTTACATATTAGTCAATTCAATCGTTTATTTCTCAAGTAGACCCTATAGCAGGGTGTCTACAGGCTGAAAAAAACTACGAAATTTGAAAATGACCTAAAAAAATACGAAAAACCGCCTAAAACGTACGAAATTTTCAAAGGATTTTTAAAATGAAAAAAAAAAAAATCAAAATCGTTATCTGGCCGACAAAATTACCAATCCATCCTAAACATTTTATTTTTTCAAAAGCTTTTGCCCGCCCTCGCTTCGCTCGGGCTAAAGTGTTGTTTTTCGTGTCTCAAACGATTCAAAATTGTGCTTAGAAAGTATTTTTATACAAAAACTTTGAAAAATTTCATTGGTGGAAAAACTGGCTTTTCGCATCAAAATTACTGTTGTTTTGCAAGTGACCTATCCACAAAAAATCTTTGGGAAAGAATTCCAACCCCCGCCCGCCAACCCACTTTGGAAACATTAAACTATTCTAAAAATAGAAATAATCTAAAAAACAATATCAAAAAAAAATAAATTGAAAAAAAATAAAAATTTCAATATAAAATTTACTGATATAAAGAGAGTGTGACCCCGCCATTTAAGGCATTACAAAATTATTCAATTATGAATATGGATTTTGATAATGTAATTCAGTAAAATAACGACTGCATAAATGATGAATTCACCGATAAAGAAAATAAAACAATTTTTATAATTTGATTGATGAAAATATATGATTCAAATTTGTTATGTTTAGAAAAATCTACATTAATATTTTCTAATAAAAAAATAAAAATTAAAAAAAAAAGGCAGACAAACGCCCTTTTTCCATTTTTTGTATCTACATATTAGATAGAATTTTATAATTTTTTTCACGAATTAAGTTATAATAAATTTTTAAGGCTTTTGTCCGCCCTACACTGCTTAGCATTTTAAAATAATTCTGATTATTGTCGGCAAAATGACATGATACACCCTCCTTCCTCAATGTATGACTTCGATATGCCTCTGTGCACTTATGTCTAAAAAGTAAGCAATTATTAAAAATATATTGTATGAAAAAAAATACGATAAAAGTACGAAAATGGTACGAAATTTTGTTTTTTGGATTCAGTAGACAGTTAAAGACACCCTGCTGTAGGTGCCTACTATTCAACATTGTTTGCGAATGTGCACGGAAAAAAATTTTAACATAAATTACCTGTTAAAAAATAATAAATGTCCGCCAAAAAATATATTTTACCCAAAATTAGGTAGAATTTACAAACCTCATAGTAAAATTTACTAATCTCATAGTAAAAATCACTCAACGTGTGGTTCAATTCGTGATGAAAGTAAAAATTACTTTTCTGTATAGTATTTTTCCCCACAAAATTCAATGTAATTTTTACTATTTACGGATGGTAAATTTTTACTATTCTGTTCTGGTAAAAAATAAAATTGTATGATTGAATAAAAAGTACTGCACCAGGTGGTATTATCTGTTGCGATTGTAACGGTAATTTTTACTGTTCACGGATAGTAAAGTTTCACTATTCTGCCCAAGTAAAAATTACTCAGTTATAAAAGTAATTTTTACTATTATTTCTAGGTAAATATCACGCATTGTGAGAGTAATTCTTACTAAGTTACATGGAAAACACGAATTACTGTGTCAATATTATAGTCCGGCATATGACAATAGGAGTAATTGCACCCCCCCCCCCCCGCCGATCCTCCGGGACAACTTTTTTCTTAAAGGGGACATCCTGAGGAACATTTTAAAGCAAACTTGCCAAAAAAAAGTTGGCCTTACTTACAAAGTGGCGGCCATTTTGATTGACAGGTCAGCCGAAATCGCAGATTTTGCGTTTTAACATAGGACTTGCACGAACTTTTTCAAACTTTACAAAGGTAGATCGAAAGATCATGCAAAAATTTATCACCTGTCAAAATTTCAAGGTCTAAAGTGCGTTTTTCGATTTTGGTGAATTTTTGAAAATCGAATTTAGGCTAAAAATGAGGGAAAAAATCAAAATTTCACCAAATTGACCAAGAAAGCTGAAATTTGGGATATACCCTATTTTCGACATGCCAAATCGATTGGAAACGGTTTCAAGCCGTTTTGAGCAGTTCTGGAGCCTCCAGCAGATTTTTGAAACTTTGAATTTTCACAAAATTTCATCAAATAATGGATATGGAAAGCTGAAATTTACTCTACACTCCAATTTTAACACCCTCTCAAGACGACTTCAGGTGGGTTCAAGTAATTTTAGGGCCTCCAGCGACTTTTTTTGAAAATTTCTGGAGCCTCCAGCAGATTTTTGAAACTTTAAATTTTCACAAAATTTCATCAAATGGAGATGTAAAGCTGAAATTTACTCTACACTCCAATTTTAACACCCTCTGAAGACGACTTCAGGTGGGTTCAAGTAATTTTAGGGCATCCAGCGACTTTTTTGAAAATTACTGGAACCTCCAGTAGATTTTTGGAACTTGAAATTTCCCCAACATTAAATTATCAAATGGAGTTGGCAAGCTGAAATTTACTTCGCAGATTACATGATGGTTTCAAATGGTTTTGAAATTTCAATTTTCCAAAAAAACGTCATACAACCTTTCAAAAAGTTGCTGGAGGCTCCAAAACGACTTGAAATTCACCAGCAGTCAACTTCGTAGCGCATTGAAATTAGTTTGCAGAATGGAATTTCGACTCTCCATCTTGGTTTGATAAAATTTTGGGGAAATTTCAATCTTCAAAAATCTACAGGAGGCTCCAGTAATTTTCAAAACAGTCGTTGGAGGCTCTAAAATGACTTGAAATTCACCAGCAGTCAACTTCGTAGCGTATTGAAATTAGTTTGCAGAATGAATTTTTCGACTCTCCATCTTGGTTTGATAAAATTTTGAGGAAATTTCAAGTTTAAAAAATCTACTGGAGGCTCCAGTAATGTTAAAAAAAGTCGTTGGAGGCTGTAAAATGACTTGAAATCCACCAGAAGTCGTTTTCAGAGGGTGTTAAAATTGGAGTGTAGAGTAAATTTCAGCTTTCCATCTCTATTTGATGAAATTTTGTGAAAATTTAAAGTTTCAAAAATTTGCTGGAGGCTTCAGGAATTTTCAAACAGTTGCTGGAGGATCCAAAACGACTTGAAATTCACCTGCAGTACTTCGTAGAGTATTGAAATTAGTTTTTAGTATAAATTTTAGCTTTACAACTCCAATTTGATGGAATTTTGTGGGAATTTCGAGTTTCAAAAACCTGCTGGAGGCTCCAGAACTTCTCAAAACGGGTTGAAACCGTCTCCAATCGATTTGGCATGTCGAAAATAGGGTATATACCAAACTTCAGCTTTCTTGGTCAATTTGGTAAAATTTTGGTTTTTTCTCTCACTTTTGGCCTAAATTCAATTTTCAAAAATTCACCAAAAATCGAAAAACGCACTTTAGACCTTGAAATTTTATACGATATCCCGGAAACACAGAAAATACACACACAAACATGTGAAAAAGCGCTATCCAATCAAACTGCACGCAATAAATAAACAGTAACGTGATAAATAGCACCACGCGTTTGCAAACAAATATATTCTTTTAACCCTCGTTTATTAATAGCGTGGTCATAGCCGCAAGTAGTTAAGTTAGGTAGTTAGGAAAACGTAAGGTACCAGGTTCGATTCCCCGTTAGGTCATTAGGTTAGGAAATTTTCGTAAGATATTAAAATTGCAAAAAATCCCCATGGAAAAATAATTCTATAAAATTCTATAAAAAACACTGAAAAATTTTCTATAGAATTTTATGTCCAGAATGTACCTATAAAATTTTATCAAATCTCATTTAATTTGATTCACTTGGATAAAATTCTATCAAATTCATATTCTTTTGTTTTAAAAAATTATGTTTAATTAGTAAAAATGGTCTAATTAATGTTAAAATGTAATTTGCGCTTAAAATGTGAAGTAGTGTAGTAAATTTCATCAAAAAAGCGAAAAAAAAATTTCAAAAAATTTCACTGCCAGTGTCTGGGTTTGAACCTTCAACCTCACACACCTCAATCAGTTTTTTTAACCACTATACCACCCTGTTCCATGAGAGATCAGGTATTAAGGAAATTTATATTCTCTTTCCCAGGGTCTGGACTTAGAAAATTTTCAGGATTGTTTGATCAAATTTTATAAAATCTGGTCGAGTTTGATTAAATTTGATCAAACTTGATCAAGATGAATATCTTTGTCATAGAGAAATTTTTTCAGTGAAACAGAAGTTCATAACTTTTATCTAGTTTTATGCAATTCTATAAAATTGGATAAAATAAAAGTATAACAAATTAACTAAGTGATGCATACTTTGATCAATTTTGATATAATTTTATAAAAGTTGATCAAATAATATCATGTTTTATATAACTTTCAAGAATACATTATATCCAATTCTATAAAACTTTATACTACTTCATCAACTTTTACAAATCTTTATAAAATCACATCAAACTTTTTGTATTGTACTACATCAAACTTCATCAAACTTTATCAACTTTCACCAATTTTTATAAAATTTAATAAAACTTTGTGTGTTTACCACATCAAACTTTATCAATTTTTACCAATTTCTATAAAATTGAATAAAACTTCATGTGTATATTTCATCAAACTTCATAAAACTTTATCAATTTTTATGAATCTCTATGAAATTATAGAAAACTTTACATTCACAGTTGAAATCCAATTGATCTAATCAGATGTAATTATATAAACTTTGATAGAATTCTACAAAACTTGATCAAATTTTTCATCTAATTTGATCAAATAAGATCAAATTTGATGCATTTTTATTGAATTTTATCAAATAATTTTCCCATGGGTCCTCCACATCGAGCACTATCCAATGGTGCAAAAAAATTTCAAATTAGCGTAACCCTTCCCCTTTATTTTAATTTTTTAAAATTTCATTTTGAAAATTGATATCATTGCTCCAAAGTAAAAATTACCTCACCACAAGTACTTTTTATTTCTCAAACAGTAAAAATTACCTCAAAACGAGCATTTTTTACTTCAACGCCTATTAATCTTTACACAATTGGTTCGAGTAATTTTTACTATTAAAATATAGTAAAAATTATTACGATAGAATAATTTTTACTTTTCAAATAGTAAAAATTACTTCAAGAGGAGTATTTTTTTCTTCACCACACATTAATTTTTACATTATTGGTTCGTGTTATTTTTACTATAATGGTACAGTAAAAGTCATTATGGAGGAATAATTTTTACCATGCTACCACATTAAAAATAATTTGTGTGACCAGTTGAAAGTACCAAGTTCTAAAATAAATTCTACTGTATTTTCGAATGGGATCCGGTTATTGTGCTAAAATAATAAAAATTACCTATACTTTTTTTTTTCCGTGTGAGATTAATAACACGCTATTATCAAGTCTTCTCAATAAAATTAACTTATGTCTTAATCGAATGGGGAAAAATATGAGTATTTTAAAATTTTTCATTTTTTTAAAAAAAAACTTTAAAAATGGAAATTTTGGTCAAAATTTTTGAAATACCTACGAGTATGCTGAATATGGCCAAAATATGTCGTTTTATGCATTTATACCAAAAATAAGCAAAATATGCACAATCAAATTGGGCTAAGGTAAAGTACCAGTCGTAGATATTGACACCAGTTATGGATAATCATTAATCATTTTGTGACGCTCCATGTAGCCCCCCCCAAAAAAAAGTGATATCTTTTGTACAACTTTACATTGTTATTCTCAATTAGGAAGTCCTAAAAAAAAATTCTGAAATAAAAGTACGTTTTTTTCAGTGATTTTTCAAGTTTTTCATGTTGTGAAATTTTGATAAAATAGAAAGAGGTTAATTAATTCGTTATTTTTTGCGGTTGATGGACTATTCTGATAGTAAAAAAAGTCAAAGAATCCATTTTTGATGGTTTCAAAGTTTTTTCGCGAATGTTTAGTCACATTGGTACATGCTTAATTGCTTATTGACGAGGTATAAAATGAGCGATAATTGAGCATGTTTTCAAATTTGGAGTACTAGTGTGGGTTAAACATTACTTATTTATGGTGTAGACTGTATTTCCGGTAAATTTTTTTCAAAATTTGAAAAAAATTTCTATCCTCAAGTGGAACCTATCCACAACCGGGCCCCAAATTTTTTAGTTCGGACCTATTCTTAACCGGGCTTTTATTTTCTCGATTAATTTAGAGAAAATAAACGCATTTGAGTGATATGACCAGTTGAAATTTGATGTTCATCATAGAGATTGCTGATTTACTCACTTATTTTAATGTTGTAAAAACAATTTTCTCTTGAATTTTTTTAAAAATTTTCACAGCCTTGATTGTTCTTAATTACATTACAACAAAATACGTTTCTCAGCAAAATAGCATCAAATTTGAACTTATTCCAGATGGGGCTCGGTTGCGGATAATGGATTTTTCTATCCTTAATTGGTAGTTTTTTTCTCGCAATACTTGGAACCAAAGAATTTTTTTCTGTTCGGACAAGTTAGTATGATAGTACAGGGTGCATTTAATGTGTGTATTTTTTTTTTTTTTTTTTGTAAGAAATGGTTGAATTATCCGTAACCGGGCCCGAAGTCCAGTTACAGATAATTTGGAGGGTTCGTAGAATAGCGCTGTAAGATAGACATTTCGATAAAAAAATTTGCTTTTAGCCAAATTTTTGTAAAAAATGATGGCCATTGCGGTAGGCCTAACTTTGGATGGTGAAAAATTTTGATTTTGATAGTTCTTGACGTTTTGAGCCCAAACTCAGGGGCGTAGCGGGCGTAAATCGCAAGCGCTAATTACCTAACAAAAAACACATCGCAAGCGCAAATGGATTTGTACATTAGTAGCGCAAATGCATAAAAATTATGCATCGCAAGCGCAACAAAGGATGCCGCGAAAGGTAAAACGTTACAGCATTTATGTAGGTGTCCCATTTTTTAAACAAATTCCAACCTAAAAATGATTTTCGAAATATATTGATTCCAATAACGAATTTGTCTCGCAACCTCATCATATGAATAGCCAATGCGGACCCGAGAAAAATATCATGATTGAGCCCCATTTCTAAAGCAGAAGCTATATTGAAGTTTTTGAGGGGGGGGGGGGGTCGTTGACTGAAAATGTGCCCACTGTTGCGAGAGAAAAATATTTATTTTTCCAATTTAGTACGGGTACCATGTAGGTCTATCGTTTCAAAATCGCAAAAGAGTGGCATCGGAAAGATATAAAATTTTTGCGATATTCCTTCGAAAGGGGACCATTTCCCGACCCCGAAACCACCATTACATTTTTGAGATCGAATTGCAAAACCGATCCAGGGGTTCCCAAAGTTGTGAAAATTGAGCACCTCCGTTGTCATCTGTTTTGGCCAATTAATCCTAACCAAAAGGGGGTAGAAGGGTGCTTGTGGTCTCAAATAACTCGTATTGGATCACTCTTGAAATATCTACCCATAACCGTTCTCATTTAGTGATACCCAACATTTCAGTGGTTCCCAAAGTTGAATTTTTGTATTCCAAGTTTTTGAAGTCACGCATTCAAACGAATATTGTCAGTAAATGAATTTTGCAATCAAAAAATGTTTCAGATAAAAAATTTGCAAAATTTAATTACGATTTCAAAAATGTGTCATTTTTTTCCTTAGCATTGATAGGGGCCGAGGTGAGGGGGTTGGAACGTCAAAAAACGTGATCTAACAAAGTTGCATCCAAACCTGAATTT
Source organism: Planococcus citri (assembly GCF_950023065.1). NCBI lineage: Eukaryota > Metazoa > Arthropoda > Insecta > Hemiptera > Pseudococcidae > Planococcus > Planococcus citri. The sequence goes on along the minus strand of NC_088679.1, from coordinate 77,520,704 downwards.
GAATTTCTCACGAGGTTTTACCGTTGAACTGTTCTCTTCAGTTGCACTTAAGATTGTTCTAGATACACGCAACCACAATCCACTCCCCCACGCCTCACCCCCCTCGCTAGAGCTTCAATAACTAAGTATACTAAAAGTGCATTCCCTGAAATAGCTTCACTTATGAGGTTTATGTTGCTAAGTGTTGAATCTAATTAATGAAATTTACATATTTTCCGATGCACGTATCCACAATTAACCCCCCACACCCCCACTTAAGCCTCCATAATCACTCAAAGTCCACTTTTGACCCCAAGATTGCATTTCACGCCAGAAATTGATAGAAAACATATACCAATGGCTACTGGTGATTTAAAAGATATGACATTTTCGCGATATTTCTTCGAAAGGGGAGCACTTTCTGACCCCGAAACCACCACCACATTTTTGAGATCGAATTTCAAAACCGATCCAGGGGTTCCCAAAGTTGTGAAAATTGATGTCCAGTGTGATTGTTTTCTGTAAATGTGAATTTCAATTTTCAATTTTGGAGTTGCAGAATAAAGTTTGAAAAAAAAATTGAAATTGATTAAAAATTCTATTTTTGAAGACATCTCATCCATCTTTTATTTTTGAGGTAAATTGAGTGGAATAAATTCTCATCAGTTCTATTGGAGCTTATTTTGTGAGGGAGTGCGGTGGAGGGACGCAATGTGGCAGTTTTCCCAAAAGGAAAGTTCGAAAATATCAAAAAATTACCATACAAAACTAAAAAAATGAAAGATTAAAAAAAAAATTCTAGTAACTTTTTCAAAAAATTTTGAATTTTTTTTAGGTCAAAATTATCCAAATACAAAATCTATAAAGTTTGCCACATTGAGAATTTCGAATTATGGAATATTATTACCGGAAGAGCAAAAAAAAGGTGACCAAAATTTTTCATTTCAAAAAGCTTATATGTATGTACTTCCAAAAATATTTTTTGGGTACTTGATTTTTTTCTCAAAACAGCGCAAGCCACCAGGCGGGGTTATGAAAATTGGGGAATTGCAACTTCAATTTACGATTTACTCTCTAAATTTGAAACAGTGAAATTTCACTGCTTAGCAGTCACGACATTTTGGCTTCTTAAAAGCAGTAGTTTTTCACTGTTTTGCAGTAAAAAACTACTGCTTTTAAGAAGCCAAAATGTCGTGACTGCTAAGCAGTGAAATTTCACTGTTTCAAATTTAGAGAGTAGCGTCCCCTAAAGAAGGAAATACAAAAAATGCCTCATTGTCTTGTCACTATACAAGTATAGGTAGATGCATATTTTATTCAAGTTTTCAACCCCTAAGAATCCTATAATTATCGTTTTTCTCTTTCAATTTAATTTCATAGAATAATTTTGTTGTAAAAATATTACAACTTTCCAGTTCAAAAATGTACTTTTATTGATAATGAAGCAAAAACAGAAGGAGGGGAGGATATCATGGCCAAATGCATCGAGAGGTATCTTCAGTTCATTTGGAGTCAACACTTTAGCAGCATAAACCTCATAAGTGAAGCTATTTCAGGGAATGCACTTTTAGTATACTTAGTTATTGAAGCTCTAGCGAGGGGGGTGAGGCGTGGGGGAGTGGATTGTGGTTCCGTGTATCGAGAACAATCTTAAGTGCAACTGAAGAGAACAGTTCGACGGTAAAACCTCGTGAGAAATTCAAATTCAGGTTTGGATGCAACTTTGTTAGATCACGTTTTTTGACGTTCCAACCCCCTCACCTCGGCCCCTATCAATGCTAAGGAAAAAAATGACACATTTTTGAAATCGTAATTAAATTTTGCAAATTTTTTATCTGAAACATTTTTTGATTGCAAAATTCATTTACTGACAATATTCGTTTGAATGCGTGACTTCAAAAACTTGGAATACAAAAATTCAACTTTGGGAACCACTGAAATATTGGGTATCACTAAATGAGAACGGTTATGGGTAGATATTTCAAGAGTGATCCAATACGAGTTATTTGAGACCACAAGCACCCTTCTACCCCCTTTTGGTTAGGATTAATTGGCCAAAACAGATGACAACGGAGGTGCTCAATTTTCACAACTTTGGGAACCCCTGGATCGGTTTTGCAATTCGATCTCAAAAATGTAATGGTGGTTTCGGGGTCGGGAAATGGTCCCCTTTCGAAGGAATATCGCAAAAATTTTATATCTTTCCGATGCCACTCTTTTGATAATTTTCACTTTGGTACCCGTACTAATTGATGTAATGTTTATATGTATACTGTCTTATAAAAATTTTAATTCAATTAAATTTTTTATTTTTGGAAGTCTCAAATGTGAAATTTGTTTATTCTAAAATGAGAAACAAATTCGCCCTAGCAAAGCGAAGGCACGGCTGGGCAAGAGCTTTTAATAATTTTTGTTTCGAGTAGACTAAAAAGTATGTTTTTTGGCCTTTAAAACTGTAGAATTTAAATTATTTTTTTTGAAGGAAATTGATTTTGAAAAAGAAGAGAGAACAGCCCAAGCGAGGACAAAAGCTCTAAAAAATTTATATTTCGAGGGGCATAAAAACTATTTTTTTATGCGGATTTCATTTTTTGGCTTTAAAACATGTTTTTTTTTTAGAAATTTCCACCTTGATCTTAGAAAAAGAAAAGAAAACAAGCCCCAACGAAGCGAGGGCAAAAGCTTTTGAAAGTTTGTGTTTCGAGAAGTAAGAAATACTGTTTTTCTTTCGTCATAGGCCCTTATTTTGCCGGACACTTAAAAAAGCGAGAGGCCGGAGCAAACGGGGTAGTTTGCCTTCCCTCTCGACAGCTCTGTACCTTGGATTATTTTTGAAACCCCTCATGTAAAGTGGAACGAGAAAGTACATCTACATACCTATTCATAGCGGCGTTCTTTGTGGCGCTAGCGATGCATAATTTTTATGCATTTGCGCTAATGATGTACAGACCCATTTGCGCTTGCGATGTGTTTTTTTCCATTCAATGTGCGCTTGCGATGTATGCCCGAAAAGGTTCAGGTTTCGAGTAATTTGTATGCCTTTAGAGTAGGCAACTTTTCTGACATATTCATTATGCAATATGCTTAATAGCGGTTTTCTCATATTTATAAAGCCGTCTACAAACATGATAGAGAAGTTTACAGGGTAATGAGGTCACCGAGTTCAAATTCACAATTTTTATCAGTCAGGGATGCCAACTTACGAGATTGAATAACTTTAAATCCAAACTGAATTTCTGAATTTAATTTCTTAAAAATCACGATCATTGAAAAAGTCCACGTTTCGAATAATTTTTGTTTCGCATTATTTTTTGCTTGCTATGTCTTAAATAGAATGTTAAAAAATATCATATTGAACAAGAGAGGGAGTGGATATAATTCGTCACAAAATTGCCCAAAAATTACCCCGATCTAAGCGCATATTAATAAACAATAATCGTTTTTTAAAAACTGGTCAAAAACTCCCACCCCCAGATTTTCTCAATTTCTTACTCCAGAGCAAAAATGTTGAATAATTTACCGATTTTTTGTGGTTTTTCTTAGGCTTTTGGTCTGTGAAAATAAAATTTAAAAAAAGGACGGGAAATAATTATTATTGGAAAATTTTTAATCATGCCCGAGCGAAGCGAGGGTGAAAAATTTACGTAGGAAAACTCCCAATTTGTGAAGTTGATATGAGGGAATATGCCCTGATCGCCTTAGCGATGATTAAATTAATCCCTTCGTACATTTAGTCGTAATATTCTTCGTTAGCGTAGGCGTATAAGATTTACTTATACCAGAGGTATGGCAACATGGGAACTACGCATATAGGGGAAATTATTTATATATCCTAGGGGAAATGATTTATTGTGTCCGGTGGCTCGTAGATCGAGGGAAAACTCGAGGGTACGAGCATCGGACTTCCAGCCACGAACCTCACTTGGAATAAGCTACTCGCGATGGCTGGTTCTTGGTCACAAATAGACGTATAGGCAATGATGGTCTAAAAACCATCATCCCTCTTAACTGTTTTCGCCCACTACCACTGTGGATAATTTGTTCAAAAATGTGAATTAATTAAATACGTTCATTTAAATAATTTAAATAACCCATTTTACGGATATTTCTCCGATCTGGTACCAATCGGTAAATATGAAATAACATAACCCAATTCTGTCGCCGATCTTAGTATGAGTGGATCACAGGAGAGGCAGAAAATAAGCACAGTGTCGTAAGTTGTGAAATAGACTTATTAGTTAAATAATAATATTATGAGGGACGTAACACACCTAGTCTAATTAAATAATACATAGTTGCATCGCCAGGTAGTATCAATTAAGCTTAAACTTAATTATATTACGAGGTTCTATTTTATGCGAGATGTCAAGTAGATGTTGAGTCCACTATTAAACATAAAATAATGCTGATTATGTTATATCCTCTATGAATCCTAATGTGTATTTTGTCGTACTTTAACATTAATAAATTGCTTTTAAGAATATTTCTGCGATCTAGAGTACTTTATTGGTAGTTTAGTATGATTTTTGTGTATATGGTAGAATGGTTTTACATAAGGTCTTTTCTCTACGAGCTATCCTGGTACGAGTAATTATTCACTCTCTAGGGAATAATTCTTGACTTCACCCCTTAACCAATTCTAATGATTCTAAATCCCTAAGTCAGTAATTCCTATTCTCACTATATCAAAGTATCAAATAATAATTTTCATTTTCAATTGGACAGGTCTCAACGGTGGACAAAGCGGTAAATTTTATCGAGGTTGATTCAGTGGTCTTGAACACCGCACAGAAGACTTCATGTGCTCAGTCTGCGTCGTCATTAATGAGCAGTGCCGCATGGATCGTGGCTCTGACTGAATCCCCAAAAGAAGCCCCTTAGGCACTCTATTTAAAAGCCAGATCGTTTAGCAGTCTTCGTTGAGTTCTTGTGTATCACTCCGCGGAGCATCAGACAGGCCTAACGCGTCCACCTTCAATTTAATTCTACAAAGCCAGGGTTGAAGTTGACTCCTTCAAAAATGGACGTTCGACATACAGGTGGGAACACTACATTCCCAGTCATAACGAATTTGATGTGATCAGCTGTGAGACGTTTTACCTCACATTTGCACCTATTATGCTCAAGCCTAGACGCGGGGTTTCCTTTGATTTCGTCAGGAGAATCGGAGCCCAATGTTGCTTGTGAGCTGGAAACAAGAAGTGATTGCGGCGCGTTTTGTCAACAGGTCAAAGAGTTTTTTTAGCGCCTCAGTTAGCTTAGCATCTCATACGCACCTAAAGGGTTCTTATGTTTTACATCAGTATTGGAATGATTTATTTACATACATTTATTTCATCATGCTATGTGTAATTAGCTAGCATTCTAATGTGTAGCTCTAAATATAACAGTATAAGGAGCGTAATCAGGGTGTTTCGTAAGTGACCTACCTCCTTCCACCAGGTAAGTAGGCAACATATGCTGAGCACAACTACGTATGTTTTCCGACCTTTTGAATTGAAGGGGCAAACTGATGCTCGATTGAAAAAATTTTTTTTTCAATGTTGGTTGGAAACTTTAACCTTTTGTGAGTCGAGAACCATGATATGTAGAGACTTGCACTTTGCGCCATTAAATAGCAAATTTTATCTAGAATTTTTCTATGTGGATGACCATCATCGTAGTTGATCAGGGAGGGTCATGCAAAACAAAATATCCGAAAAAACGTTTTCAAAAATTGATGATTTTTACCATTTTTCTAGAATTTCTCATAAACTTTTCGTTCTTATACCTCATTATTATTATTTATTCTCCGAGAGAAAAACCCAATCTTTTCAATGCCATTTGTCTGACAATAAAATACGCATCTGTACCTGCGTCAGCCATTTGACATCAGACAGGTAGAGGTACCAGCAATAGGAAACAACATGTTTGTGGATGTGAACGATCCCAACAATATTTGTATTGAACCTACGCAAACGTAAAACGGTCGAGCAATTTTAGATTAGTTAATTAGTACAAGTGGTACAAAATCAGACGTATATCGTTTAGGTAAAACAATCAAGAGCACGAAATCGCGATGCATCGCGAATGGAACACGTATTAACAAATTATTTGTGGAAAAAAATGCAAAATTTTTGATACTTTGAGACGGAGTTTCACACTTTTGTTAAATTTGAAGATCTATAGACACCATTGTACATATATATAATGCAGTCATTTTGAAGGTTAATTTAATGTCATCAGAGGTAACTAAATTTCAATGGCGGAAGTCGTAAGCGAATTATTTATTTGAAAGGTGTTATGGTTTTAGAAAAATTCGCTATACAAATTCGTTTTTGTACAAATTTATACACGATGAAAAGTTGATCCAGTAAGAGGGTGATGATCTCGTCTCAACCTCTACAGCAGGTGTGAATTTGGCCCTGGTTCAAAACTTTAATATACATGAATATAGAGAGATTGAGAGAAGATGAGAATAGTATAAGCTGATCTAATTGTGTGTGGTGGGAGAGAGGGGGGATATTGAATGAAGTCTGAAGGAGAAACTTTTCATAATTCATGATTTAGTGAGATAAGTGTTGATTTTTTTATTTCATTTAAAATTATTTCAACTATTCGTGATATGTATTTGCGACATTCCCGACAAAAAGACTAACATTCAAGCTTTCATACAATTCGAGGGGATACAACTTTTTTATGGGTCTAGTAGCCTAAGTAGTAATGATACCTTGCCAGTTTTAAAATTCTGATGAACAAAACATATCTTTTTTTTTTTTTTAATATAAATTAGATAGGTAGAAATTTTTTGCGCCACATGGTCCAAAACGACTGTATGTATACCTTTTCTTGCAAGAATTTTAAATGTTGGATAATTCGGATTTGGTGTTAACAACACCCAATTCATTGTCGACTGAAATGTTACTAACTCGATAAAGCTCTATTTTTTTAAATGAGGCTGACAGTGAGCTCTAACTCATTTCAAAAATGTTTTAAAAAAGAAAAGAGGTATTTTTAGGGAATTTAAATTACTCGAATTTAATCTTCGAATACTTGCCTAAACACAATAGAAGTGCTTGAAAATTCCTCGATTTTCATTTTTCAACGTGAGTAGGTTTTTTGATTTTTGTTTGGTGAGGGGAGGGGGAGAAAGGGGAAGTTCACAAGAAGTGAATTCGAAAACGACATGAAAAAAATGCGTTTTATTCGAGTCAATTTCCCCATCTCCTCTTCCTCTCCCTCCCTATAAAAAGTTGAGTTTTCGAAATTTTGAATTTTATGTGTTTGGTTTACTTGACTGTACAAAGCTCTGTCTGAAATTAAGATTTATCAATAATCCAAATTTTTGAAAATCTTTTGCATAAAAATCAGAAATTTTCAAAATCCGTTTTCATTTTTGTTCACTTTTAGGGGTGCTTGAAAAATGCAATTTTAAGTACCTAATGTTTTCATTAACATTTCGTCAACCCGACCCCCCTCACTTACCGTTTCGAGGGTATTACGTGTTAGAGTTTCGGGAAGGAATATTTGCCTCCTCCCAGACTAGCTCAAATAGGGAGAGGCAAATTAATTATCATTCCATCTACGCATATACATATTGCCATAAATTAGTCAACAAAAACACATTATAATGATTAATTTATATAGGTAATTTATTTCAAACAAATTATATTATTGAAGTACCATACTGTACCTACATTTACATAGGATACAAATAATACCTTACGAGTTTAAAATACCTAGCTATAAATATACCTTGATAGTATATTCCACTGATTGCCTGCAAATCGGGCAATTATTTGGATTATCCAAAAAAAAAACTCTGTACACACTCTAGACACATCACTATATGCCCACAAGGCACGCATACCTGTGTGGGCTCAACATCCTGGCAAATGATGCACATCCGTTCGGCGTTCTCCATCTGGCGATTAGCTTCTGCTAGTCGCCGTTCTGCATTTTCCATCAGGCGGTCTGCTTCTGCCATTTTCCTTTCTGCCTTCTCCATCAGGCGATCTGCTTCCTGCCATTCGCCTTTCTGCCTTCAGCTCCATCTTGCGATTGGCGTCTAACAGTAGCCATTCAGTGTCTTCTCGTGTTGAATGTGGAGGATGTTCCTGATCTGGTATAAACAAAATGAGAAATTAAAAAAAAAAAAAAAAAATAGAAAAAATCATATATTTTCCCCTTATTGGGTGATATAAGTAGATTCAATTAGGTACTGTAGTATAGATGGCTATAATCTTGGAAGTCTTCGTCTATTTGAACAAAATTGAAACTAGATCGCGTTACTTGAATTCAGATTCGGTGTGTTGTTGGAACTTTTGAATCTGGTTTCAAGTAACTTATGATTTTTCCGTGTATGAATTAGACGTACGTTTTCGCGTTCTTTTTCCTATTTTTTGATTTATGTTATTATGAAATTTTTTTTTTTTTGATGTGATATTCAGACATTACAATGATTTGAACTTGATTTATCTATCGAGATTTATTTCGCGAGTTACTTGATTTATTCACCTGACCAGAGCTCATCGAGATGGCTGAGTAGAAGCCTAGCAACGGAGTTGCCGGTAATGGCAATTCTGCCATGATGTGGTGAGTGAGTGTTAGGTAAAATGTCCCTTTACGATATGCCTTGATTATAAGGCTTTTAGACTTAGTGATGTATAATTGAGATAGCCGAATTTGGCTTAAATTTTATTTATTTATTGATATGGTTTGATTATGAATCTCGATATAGGACTTCGGTCCTCTATGTAATTTTTCTAAATTGAAATATCTCGATTCATGAGATTAACTTTCTGACCTACATTCACAATGGTGAAGTAATCGAATCAATGTGTTTTATTTGATCTATCTTTGATTTCTAAAATCATATCGAGATGTCTTCTCGATACCTTCTTGGCCTTTTCTAAATTTATTATCGTGTAGAAGATTCTTTTGTTTGATTATGGTAATGGAAACTGATTTAATGAAGGTTATGTGGTATAACTAGGTTTTTATTTTCCATCCTATTTCCTTCCTACTTCCCTGTGCTCGTATTATTCCATTTCCTATTTCTCTTCTTCCGATACCATTGGTTGCCCTATAATAATAGCCTACTATCTTACGTACCTATTGGTGTTTTTAGAATTTTCCTATGTGCTATACTCATGTCAGATTTTCCACTTTTATGAACCATATACTCCTTGATTAAAAATCCTTACAAATAATTTTCTAATTCTATACCACAGTACTTTAAATTAACTCACTTTCGTTACTCTCTATGTCTGCCATTATTTTTCAACTGTTCCACGGTTAAGCAATAGTTTTCAACGTATTAAACTGTTGATGAGTTGACTGCATAATTTGAGGACATAACAGTGGTTTTTATATTGAATGAATCGATTTCATTAAAATTTTCCTACTAAATTAAACCTGACTGGTATGCTTGCTGTCAGGTTTGGGTGGGATTGATTATGTACTCAGGTACATATTAAATTTGTCAATTTCATAGGTACCTAAATTCTTTATAATTACAGACAGTTTATTTTGTAAATTTTAAACGATTACAATGTGAGTACAGTTCATAGATATGAACCCTAAACTGGATCGGAAGCTCGTGAAGCAAAAATTCTATTCACCTCCGGAGATAAGCCACGCCCTCCGTAGATATATTTGCATTCACCTCCGGAGAAATACACGATTTGCGATTGGCTGATTTTTTTGCTTCACTTTTTCCTGTACATTTTAAATGTAAGCAGCCGATCCAGTTTAGGGTTCATATCTATGGTACAGTTGTTCAAATTTCCATTCCATCACTTTAGATATTCTGTGCAAGGATAACCTACATCATGGCAGTAGTACTTAGCTAGATACCTTGGAAAAGTAAACACGGTGTCTATTCGGATAGAGCGTTCGTGGCAACGCTAAACGCCATGTACATTGCTTTGCCTCTGTTAATCACGATGGTGTTTTGTTTCGGATAGTGATAGTATGAAAAATTCAAACAATGTCATGTATTGTAAATAAACCATGCATGATGTGTTTTTCGATTAAATTGTCATGTTACTGGGGCTTGTACACACATACGTATGATGTGTTGTTGATTGGGCACGGACACTACGGACAGGGTCGGTTGTATGTCTGAGCGAATGCACCGAATGCGGCCCTCAAAATTTTATCCCATCCTCCCCGGAATGTTTCTTTGGCTGTTTTTATTTCAGGTTCGTATACTTGAATGCGAGTTTTTTGTACAATAATTATAGTCCGGCATATGACAATAGGAGTAATTGCACCCCTCCGCCGATCCTCCGGGACAACTTTTTTCTTAAAGGGGACATCCTAAGGAACATTTTAAAGCAAAGTTGCCAAAAAAAAAGTTGGCCTTACTTACAAAATGGCGGCCATTTTGATCGACAGGTCGGCCGAAATCGCAGGATTTGCGTTTTAACATAGGACTTGCACGAACTTTTTCAAACTTTACAAAGGTAGATCGAAAGATCATGCAAAAATTTATCACCTGTCAAAATTTCAAGTGCTAAAGTGCGTTTTTCGATTTTTGGTGAATTTTTGAAAATCGAATTTAGGCCAAAAATGAGGGAAAAAATCAAAATCTTACCAAATTGACCAAGAAAGCTGAAATTTGGGATATACCCTATTTTCGACATGCCAAATCGATTGGTAACGGTTTCAACCCGTTTTGAGCAGTTCTGGAGCCTCCAGCAGATTTTTGAAACTCGAAATTCCCACAAAATTCCATCAAATTGGAGTTGTAAAGCTAAAATTTATTCTAAAAGCTAATTTCAATACGCTACGAAGTACTGCAGGTGAATTTCAAGTCGTTTTGGAGCCTCCAGCAACTTTTTGAAAATTCCTAAAGCCTCCAGCAGATTTTTGAAACATTGAATTTTTACAAAATTTCATCAAATGGAGATGGAAAGCTGAAATTTACTCTACACTCCTATTTTAACACCCTCTGAAGACAACTTCAGGTGGATTCAAGTCATTTTAGAGCCTCCAGCGACTTTTTTGAAAATTACTGGAGCCTCCAGTAGATTTTTATTAATTTATCAAAATGGAGTTGGCAAGCTGAAATTTACTTCGCAGACTACATGGTGGTTTCAAATGGTTTTGAAGCTTCCAGCTACTTTTAGGAAATTTTAATTTTCCAAAAAAACGTCATACAACCTTTCAAAAAGTTGCTGGAGGCTCCAAAACGACTTGAAATTCACCAGCAGTCAACTTCGTAGCGTATTGAAATTAGTTTGCAGAATGAATTTCGACTCTCCATCTTGGTTTGATAAAATTTTTGGGAAATTTAAAGTTTCAAAAATCTACTGGAGGCTCCAGTAATTTTCAAAAAAGTCGCTGGAGGCTCTAAAATGACTTGAATCCACCTGAAGTTGTCTTCAGAGGGTGTTAAAATAGGAGTGTAGAGTAAATTTCAGCTTTCCATCTCCATTTGATGAAATTTTGTAAAAATTCAAAGTTTCAAAAATCTGCTGGAGGCTTTAGGAATTTTCAAAAAGTTGCTGGAGGCTCCAAAACGACTTGAAATTCACCTGCAGTACTTCGTAGCGTATTGAAATTAGCTTTTAGAATAAATTTTAGCTTTACAACTCCAATTTGATGGAATTTTGTGGGAATTTCGAGTTTCAAAAATCTGCTGGAGGCTCCAGAACTGCTCAAAACGGGTTGAAACCGTTACCAATCGATTTGGCATGTCGAAAATAGGGTATATCCCAAATTTCAGCTTTCTTGGCCAATTTGGTAAGATTTTGATTTTTTCCCTCATTTTTGGCCTAAATTCGATTTTCAAAAATTCACCAAAAATCGAAAAACGCACTTTAGCACTTGAAATTTTGACAGGTGATAAATTTTTGCATGATCTTTCGATCTACCTTTGTAAAGTTTGAAAAAGTTCGTGCAAGTCCTATGTTAAAACGCAAAATCTGCGATTTCGGCTGACCTGTCAATCAAAATGGCCGCCATTTTGTAAGTAAGGCCAACTTTTTTTTTGGCAACTTTGCTTTAAAATGTTCCTTAGGATGTCCCCTTTAAGAAAAAAGTTGTCCCGGAGGATCGGCGGGGGGGGTGCAATTACTCCTATTGTCATATGCCGGACTATTATTGTTGTTATTTTTTTTCAATTTTATATTAGCTTTTGCGAAAATAAGTTGATCTATTAAGAGAAAAACTGGCCGGGGGCGTGGAGTGGAGTAGTGAAGGAGGTGGACTGGAAATTTACCGACTGACACTAAAAAAAAATACTATTTTTTTTAATTTGGCGATTTTTTTAAAATTTTTTATTTAACAAAGTTTATTACAATCTTAAGGAGACCTTAAATAAGTAATATTTCTGACTTTAAACAAGTTAGTTACATGACATGTGCCGGCTTCTCTCCAGTGAGAGTATACTCTGCTATTTTATAAAGTATCTCTCCAGTGAGAGTACTCTATTTATTTTTTATAACATCTAATCTATGACTTAAGTCGTGAGGTTTTAACTGATGGATGTTTCTTTGCTTTGATCTTGTTTTGTGAGTTTTTAACTTCAGAAATCCTTTTATCCATTTTTTAAAAGCAGTTCCCAAATGTCTTTTAAGCTCGCCTGCTCTTCTAGTTCCACTGGTTCATCCGATTCATCCGTGTTATTCTTTGGAAGGTTTCTTTTGACAATTTTGGCTTGTTCAGGTTTCTGAGTTGTTATCTGCTCCTGGCTTTGAGTGGTCCTTTGCTTGACAGGATCAATTACTGCCATCTTTGGTTTAGATACAGCAGCAATTTTTGCTTGATATACTGGACACCCTCTCCAGTTGGCTGTATGATCACCATCGCAATTGGCACACTTGGCTGGGCCTTCTTTCTTCTTCCTACATTGCTTTGTTTCACGATGTAATCCACACTTAACGCATTTGGGTTTCCTTTATAGACACTTGACCTGCGTATAAGACAACCAACTGCAGGCCGAGGGGAACTGAAACGGTAAGGAAAATTTGAGTAACGCCAATTTATCCCGCTGGGTGCTCTTGGCTGCGCTGTACTTCAAGTTTGCAGGCAACAGGGAAAAGGGAGGGTTGTGTAGTCTGCGAGGTACTCCTGACAGCGCGCGCAGCCAGGAGTTCCTCGAGGACTACACAACCCTCCCTTTTCCCTGCTGCCTGCAAAATCGACTACAACGCTGCAAAGAGCACCCAGCGGGATAAATTGGCGTTACTCAGGATATTTTGCCAAGATGGCTGCCAGTTGGTTGTCTTATACGCAGGTCCAGTGTCTATAGTTTCCTTGCACAGTATGTTTTGGTATGACCAACCTGCTGGCAGTTTTTACATTGAGGTAGCTCCCTCTTTTTTGCTGGAGGTTCTACCTTCACTTTAGTGTGCAACGAGAACCCTGTTTCATAAATGGTCTTGTTGTTTTCTTTTGGGCTAAGATATGTATACATAAAAGAGTGGTAATGCTACCTTATATGATTTCTTACTCGCAATTTCTCCAGATACATCTTTTTTCACCACTGTTTTTTAATAATTACATTGGTGACATTAATGGCATCATGTCCAATTTTAATCAATTCTAATTTGATATCCTCCGGTGAAGTGGAGGGGTGTAGCCCTCTTATAACTACTTGATAGGGTTTATCTTGTTTCAACTGATATGTATGGTGCCCAATTCCATACATTTTGTGACTAGGATTCTTCCTTATAACCTCCAGTGCCCTATACACTGCTCTAAAGCGTTGCTCATTTGAGCATGCTATTGTAACATCTCCATTAGAGAGGGTTTGCATTATAGGGGTTTCACACTCTTCCATGCTTTCCAACATTGCAGTAAAAATTCAGTAATATTTTTAATTCCACTCACATAAATAGGTGGAATATGTTTATTTTTGAGTTTTTCACTGTAAGTTTCTTTTGACTGGATAGATTTAATGCTGTCTATTGTCATATTGCTATGATTTTCCTCTGACTCATCTGTTGATGATGCTTGTTCGCTGAGATGGTTTTCATCCTCTTTTGACTTGGCTTGATGGTGAGCTACTACTTCCCGTAAGTGGTTGATTTGCCTCTGCTGTTCTTCTAACTGTTTTTGTTGAAGTTTATTCTGTTTCACAATGTTACTGTACATATAGCTGTTAGCTGGTTGTACATGGGATCGCCATCGTTCATACCCATCATAGTTCACATTCACTATTTACATTCCCGACGCGCAGTATTTTAATTGTTTACAAATAAAAACACTCGAATAGGTATTAAGTAATTACTTATTACTTTTAAAAGGTCGCTAAATAAAAACAAATTGAACTACGAGTGCATAATTATTTCAAAATTAACTGATTTGGATGATGTAGTTTGAATTGGATATTAAATCAAATTAAATTAAGTAAATTAAAGTAGGTACCTAAATAAAAATGGTTTAGGTAAGTTGGTAAATCAACTAAATAAATATTGATTAAAAATTTATTAATAAATGAAATTAATCCGATTCAATTTGAATAAAATTTAAATTATCTATTGAAATGTGATAAATTTAAAGTTAGTTATATGTATTTGATTAAAAGAAATATACATAGATTTAAGTTATATTGATTTAATATTTGCTTAGGTATTTTGATTTAATTTACCTAACTCCAAAAAATTCAATTTGATATGTCCTAAATCAGTGTAAGTAGGTAATTCTAATTTTATTTCATTTTATTATAGATAGTTGAATTAATAATATGCTTATCTAATAAGAAAATGTTGCAGAAAAAAAATGTTTTTTTAATTATTTTTTTTGGGGGTGGGGGTGGGGGAGTTACTTGATCAGCCTTTGCATCCAATGGAGGCAGTTGAACCTCTAATCAAACACATGATGCCGAAGTATCAATTATTTTCTAGTTTACTTTGAAAAAAACATCGCTAAAACACTAAGTGAAGAAAATAGAGAAATAACGTTGTAATGTGGAGGAGCGTACTTCACGTTTGGGGAGGGGGGTCGTACAGAAAATTTCATATAATCAATTTTATGCAAAATTTTACGCTCTTTAAAATTGAATGGAGCTAATTTTTCGAAATAAGAGATAGGAAATTGGAATGAAAATCATTCCAATTTTTTCATTAAGGTATTTGTGCCATTTTTGTTTCATAGAGATTCGTTTAATTGACTACCTAGATACGACACCATATAAGTAGAACATTTTTCAATTGATTCTTTAATTTTTTGAGAATTTTCGAAAAATCTGAAAATGATTACGCTGGATTATTATTAATTTTTTTTAAAAATCTGTTTTTCCTACTTTGGAATTATTGAATACAAAAAATTAGTACATCTTACTTATAGTTTCGAACTCCTCATCTTCCAAAATAGGTTTTTTTTTCAAAACATTCTCAAGTACGCATGAGGCACGTTCCAAAAATATAAAAATTACCTAATGCACGTATAGATAGATAAGATTTCATTCATCAGGTTTTTCCAACTTCGAGAAATTCATAAGGCAGGGACGCAGGATCAATTTTCTGCAAGAATTGAATGATTTTTAAAAGAAGAAATGAAAACTGAAACTCGGAATTTTACGTTAATCTTGGTCATTGCCATCAAATTTTAAATCCACCAAAATTGTGTACAAATCGCAGATTTTTAAGTCAATTCGTGTTTTGAAAATATTTTATTCTCGAATATTCCTCACGTCAGATTTTTGGTATTAAGTAAGTACTTGATACTTATGTCAAAACATTGAGTTGAGATTGGGACACTATTTTCAAATACAGTGATATCTAGTGTCAATAAAAATGTGAAAAGTTTAGTCTATTTTTGTTTTGTTTGTTTTTTTTTTAAATGGCGATAATGACCCAAAAATTGGAACCATTGTGTTTTAAAACATTTCTCCATGTTTCAGAAATTAGAACGCCCATCTCCTCCTTCACAAAGGCTAAAAACATTTCCTGACTGACTTAAACTTGGACTTGAAACTGATAAAAATGTATCAAAAGACGCGTAGAGTTGCAGTACACTTATTTTTAGTGTGAGTAGCACACTAGGTATTGGTTTCGCTTTGAGAAATTCAAATTTCAATTGCAATGAATGTTCTCTTAAGCTATCCAACCGTTTTTCGTACCTATTGGACACCATTTGAGAATCATTAAGGCGGAGGGTATAGATTTATTTTCATTCAATTCGGATGGGTAATTGCTGAGTAATTGCAATTTTAGTTCATTATTTTAATGCATTAAATCCTAAAAAAGGGAAAAGGGGACTTGTAGAACACCTGCTGCTCATTGTACCCTGCTATACCCCCAGTCTATTCCATCACCAGCTGTGTTTCATTGTACCCTGTTACACCCCCGGTCTGTTAGCTGTAAATTCCAAGTGGGAGTGGTTTGGTGGGGCGTTTACCAAACAAATTTTAATGCCCTAACCCTCGTAGTGAATGCCTGGCTGAGTGGTTAGAGCATGTAGGTAGGAATAGGAAATTTAGGGACCCAGGTTCGAATCCCCGTGAGGTAAGTAGGTAGGTGACAGATTTTTCGTAGGAAAATTGGATAGGTAAATGCTTTGGAGTTACCTATGTGTATGTAGTACATGATAATGGGGCAAAAATAATACTGAAATTGAGTTATGAATTAAGATATCATTTGCTAACTAAAAATTCATTTCATTAATTTTTTGTCTACCTATAGGCATTACCTTGACATGAATAATTTTCAACTTTTTACTTATAATTTAAAAATTACTTCAAAATGAGTAATTAAACTAATTTTTGTACAATTGAAACATGTAATTTTTATTATCATGATTTAGTAAAAATTATTAAAACAAAATGATTTTTACTATTGGTACCTATAGCAAAATTTATTAAAATGATAATTTTTACTGTACGATTACAGTAAAAATTATTGAATGGGATCTGGTACTTAATTGTGCTAAATACCAGTATTTAGTTAAATTTTTTTGTAAAAATTACCCATATTTTTTTCGTATAATTTAGAGGCAATTCAAATTCTTAACATATTTTATAAGATTTAATTCTTAATTTAGAATAAAAAGCAAGTTCTGAAAATTGGTTTGAAAATTTATAAATTTGAAGACAATAGAAATTCTAAAAAAAATAATATGAAAATTTGTATTTAGAGACGCTGAGAATTCCAAAAATTGATTAAAAGTTCTGTAAGTTGCAGATAATGTGAACTTGAAAATTATATGAAATAAGTATTGTAATATTTATGAAGAAGATGAGAATTCTGAAAAATTGGAGGCAATGTGAATTCCAAAAATTGAGTAAACGTTTTACATTTACAATTTGTGGACAATATGAACTTGAAAATTGAATTTGAAATTTTTTAATTTAAAGACAATAAGAATTCTGAAAAATTATTCAAAATTTGACTATTTAGAGGAAATGTGAATTCTAAAAATTGATTGCAAATTTCCTAACTCAGCAGCAATGCAAAATTCTGAAAATTTATTGAAAACTTTATGAAATTGTAGCGATGGGGAATTCGGGAAATTGATTTGGAATTTTGTAAATTTTAAAACAATGCAAACTATGAAAAACAACTAGAAATTTCTTAATTTAGAAGCAATACAAGCTTATAAATTATTCTGAAATACCTATTGTAATTTGGAAAATATGAAAACAATGAAAAACAATTATTATTTTGAAGCAGTGAGAGTTTCAAAAATTCTCATTACTGTGACATGGTTGATTCACTTATGCACTACCTAGATGTAATAACGGTTATAGCTGTAGAAAAGGCAGCTAGCTACGCACACTTTGCAGTGTCTAGTTTTTTTTTTTTTTGAAATTTATGCGAGACAAATAAACAAAGGTATATACTCACAAAACCAACATCAACTCGTCACTCTCACAAGAGCTTCTTAATTGCTCGATGTGAAAATGAAAAATTAGGTATTAAAGGGGAAAAATTCAGATTGCACAGGACTACATATAATTTCAGATCGTTTAGAACATTTTAAAAAATTGTCAAGACAGCGATTTTTCATTCCGCCCCTATTATAGCTAGAAATCTGATTTTTTTTAAAATAGAAAGCTCTTGACGAGTAGATGATGCCAAAAATATAGAGAAGGGTCAATTTTGATTTTAGGACCCCCAATTTTGGGGGGGAGGTGCTAAATTTGAGATATCAAAATTTCGAGAAAATTGTTTCTTTTAAATCTTATTTGAACCTCAAATCCAAAATTTGAACTTTTTTGGACCCATAGAAGGAAAGTTATGCCCCAAAAAGTGGATTTTGAAAATTTTTGGACCCCTCAATCATAGGTCATGAAATAACTCATGGATTTGACAACTCAGGTTAGATCCAGACAAAATATCCTCAACAAAATCACGAATAACAAATATTTATACACTACATGATTCTACATCTAATAAGGTTTTGATAATTTCAGGGCGACATTACAACGAGATAGGAGATGTAGAAGATTGGTGGCAAAGTGACACTTTGAGTTCATACGAGGAGAAAGCCCAATGTTTCGTCGATGCTTATGGCAATCACAGTTCAAACTTTGGTAATATTACTCAAACGGTAGGTCTAGGTACTAAAAGAAAATTCGTCTAATGTGTTGGTACTGCTCTACTTCATAAAAGTATTCTAGTAAAACATTTCCACGAGAACAAAAATAATAAAAAATTATGAACCAATAATAATGTACCTAATTCTTTCTCCATTAATTTTTACCAGACCGACAGCGTACATTCGTTAGGAGAGAATATCGCGGATAACGGAGGATTCAGGGAATCACTTTTGGCTTACAGAAGATGTGTGGCTAAATATGGAGAGGAACCGATTCTTCCTCACTTTGAAAACTTTACTCATGAACAGCTCCTGACACTAGCATTTGCCAACGTAAGTATTTCTCGGCATAAAACCTTACAGTAATATGGTACCTTACCTACCTAGTAGACACCTAATCATGTTACGTCAACATGTTTTCAACAGGTGTGGTGTGAAAATCCAACGAAACTTTCTGCGGAGAAGATCCGAAAAGACGAGCACAGCCCAAGGCCTTTTCGTGTGAATGTAGTATTCCAAAACTCCGAAGAGTTCGCTGATATTTGGAAATGTCCGAAAGGCAGCAAAATGAACCCGAACAAAGAGAAATGTTCTATTTGGTGATTTCCCAACAGGATTTCCGTCCAAGTGGATGCAATACAACGCAATTTTAAAATCATTCAGCACTTTACTGTTCATTTACGAGTAACTTGAAAATAAAACGTAACTTGCGCTCTATACGTTGTTGTTTTTATGAATTTTTTCAGTTTCAAGTCCAAGCTGAAAGTCGACCAGAAAACATTTTAGCCCGGGAAGTGTTCCTGGACAGCTAATATAGGTCTTAATTTCTGGAACTGGGAATATATTTTCTTATTTTGAAACACAGTAGTACCAATTTTTTCGGTCATTATTGCCTATTTCAAAAAAATTGATGAAAATAAACAAAAACTTATCAAGAGATAAAACCATATCAATCGAAAGTAGAGAGAATTTTGCATCTATTGAACATCTCATTTTCGAAAAATGAATCTTCGCGGACAAAATTACTTTTTAAAATTGCGAACTGAATTTTCCTCCAAGTTTTCAAAATCAGCATCACGCAAATTTTGGAAAAACTCCCGTTCAGAAAAAATAATCCATGTAAAAAAAATAAAATCGCCAAAAATAACCAATTTTAAATTTGGACTCTAAAATTTGCCAAAAATCGAAAATTCATAAATTGGGCAGCTTAAATTTTGTTCATGGGGGTCCCTGACCATGTTCTTTCTAAAAATCACAGTCTCGTTCAAATCGAAGGCGGTCACCTCAAGACGAGAAGTTCCCTTGTCAGTTACAATATACACATGATTTTCAAAATTGGATCTTAACATCCCCAAGGCCCTATACAACGATCCACAATGCTGTGAAATTCAAAAAAAAAAAATTGGTTCGATACCTACTTACACATAAGTATATAAAAATTCCCTTTACGTTTGAACCCGACGCGATTCAATAAACTGATAAATTAAAAAAGAAATGAAAACAAGACGTTGTTTTTGCAAGATTTTTCCTTTTCTCTTCGCAAACAAAATAGGTACCTATAATTAGCGATGCAGATGCAATTTTTAGCAAAGGTTAATTAAAATGAAGTGAAGGTCCGCCATTAGATATTAGGTATTATCATTAAATCACACAAAAAGATCCAATAAACGTGCCTTAATGATCATTATATTTTCAATTCGCTATAATTGCATCGAGAAAAATTCGCAAACATTGGCATTGATCAACAATGTACTTAATCGGTCATATTTTCGAAGTGCTGAAGTCCATCGTTCCTGATTGTGAATAAAATCAAATGCATCTGCATCAACTGATTCATTGATACCGACGATTCGAGTACTTGAAAGTTGTCATTTGTTTTGATTCTAAACTTTTTTCTTTCAACATGTGAATATTCGAGTTTAAATACGATTAATATTTGATTCAATTTATGAACAAAGAATTATTGTAAGTATAGGTATAGCGATTTATCCAACTCTTCATTCAAGTAAGCATTACATTTTCTCATTTGTTAAAAATCCAGGTACATATAAAAATAATTTAGATAGCTTATTTTTAAATAATAAATTAGTACTTTAAATAAATCTGTAAAATGTTAATATCTTAGGCTACCTAAGAAATATTTTTAAAATGAAAAGACAACGTTCATTAAGTTTCCTACACACTGCTTCATTCGCTTCGTCGCCAATCAATTTTTTTTTACGTAAGTTGCCATTTATACCAATTAATGAATGCTGCAAGAATAGCCGTATTTTTTATTCAATTATTTATAATTAGGCCATTTCATTTTATTCGTTTCAGTTTTAAACTTATTTTCATTGGTATCAGCCCAGAATTCCACTAAAAATATTTGTCAAACAAAGGAATGTTTATCTGCTGGTAATTATTTTTCATTTACTAGGGTGGGTAGATAATTTTTTGTTATTTTACATTTCTCAAGAAAATAGTTTGGAAAATAAAGTGACGAGGATGTGATAAAAATTCAATACACATTATTTGACTTTTATATGCTCACATTGACAAGCAAATTTTACATCCTGAACAAATTTGTTGCCCATAATCTAGCACAGAATTTAAAAGAATCCATCAATTTCAAAGCAGATCCTTGCGATGATTTCTACAAGTATGCCTGTGGAAATTGGCCTAACGTTCACCAGAATCCAAGTTGGATGCCAGAAAACACTATTACGCTGAGAACAGCTGAAAATACAGCAGAACTTCACGGTATGATTATTCACACCATATTATGCTTTGTCTGGAAAAGTTGAAAATGATAATATTTTCTTCATCGCGTCCATTGCTCAAAAATTCTAAAAATTATTTACCCTCAACTCAAGTATCAATAAGAAATCGTGGTGACGTTTTTTTTCATATTGACCATTGAAACATTCCAAAAATTACAAAAAATTATTTTTCAAAGTCTAAGTCGCGTAAATCAACCATCATTTTCATCAATTTTATTCGACATTCAAAAGAAAAGTCGGTATTAGAATCAGTTCAACTTTGCTTAAAACCTTTGATACGTTGTCAAAAGTGGACTTTTACTCGTATACTTAATATTATGGAACGTGTATATGTGCTTGATGTGCAGATTTTCTCAAACTGAATAACTCTCAAGACGAACCTGAAGCTGTCCACAAAAGCAGACAATTTTATGCATTATGCTTGAACAATAGTACGTACCTTTACTCATAACTCGCATTATTGGAATATGCTGAAGAATCATCAAATATAAAATTCACCATTGTACTTCAAGCTGCTTACAGTAATAAACTAGAACCAATTGAAACCATTTTACGAGAAATCGGTCTACCTGCAGTGGTTTCCTTACTCGGATATGACGAAATTAATAACTACGATTACACGACAGCTTTAGCCAAAGCAGCCAAATTGGCTGGAATCAAGATGTTTTTCGATCTTACAACCAGCTTTAATCCTTATAATGGAACATTGAATGTGATTTATTTGAAGAAAAAAGGACCCATGTCAGAACTACTCGATTCATCCACTTTGTAAGTATACCTATCCCAACAAAATACAAATTAAATATACACCTATGGTACAAATAATACGAGAGAATAAATTCGAACCTATACAAGAGTAATTGTACATATTTCGGGTAGTAAAGAGTTAACTGATCAATTCTAGAACATCAAGCAGATCAAAACGAGCAGTAGGACAATTTGACCAGTATTACAATAACCAAAACCAATTTATGGCTCAAGTCATACGTAGGATGTGCGAAGACAGTACTTCAACCTCTTGTAAACACTGGAATTCGACTTATAGTTTCGTGAGAGACATAATTATCCAAAAAATTCTGACTCAAAGGAGTGAAATTGAACAGGTAATTGCTAATGAATTATTATTTCAACTCGCTATAACATTGATACGTAGGTACCTACCTAATATTCAAATATTAATCGAAAACACCAACACAGAGTTGATTTTTTTCTCCAAATGTAACATATTTATACATCTTCCTATGCTTGTGTTTCAATTACCTAATATCTACTTATTACTTACTCGCAGATTAATTTGATGCCTTTTTCTATGTTGAATTCTACACCGGTAGTCATATACTCCTTGAAACAACTGCAAGATTTAACTGATAGTATTGCAATAGAAGTAAATACAACAATCCCAAAGGTGATTAAGTCATAATTATTATATTCGTTCATACTCACATAAATAATCAACTATATCGTATATGAAAACTTTGAACTTGACCCCCCCTTTTTTTATTGTTACAGTTGAATTGGACGAGATACATAGAAGAAACGTTTACTGGATTAGATGTACAAATGGATCTCACTGACCCAAGACGAGTTCAAATTGGCATTGAAAATTTAAATACAATCAAGACAATGATACGATATATTTACAAAATAGAAAATGTGAAACTACTTGGTACGTCTACGATTAAATACGAGTAGTATGATACTTACATAAGAATTACCTACTCGTAATAACGCTAATATTATTTTAATCAGAATTACTAATTCTTTTCTTCCTAAAAAATTCTATGCAGTGGTTGGACTTTGGTGGGAAGTGGTTTCCGATCTGTTACCCTACGTTGATTTTAATATTTTCGAAAAAAAATACGAAATAAATAATATCGAAGCTAGGTAAGTAATTCGGATCATTCTTGTTCGAAAATTTTATACACGAATGAGATCTTTTGATTAACTCCCCCCCCCCCCCCGCAAAAAATGCACCAAGATTTTGACTGATTCGGCGAAAATTTTCATTTTGAGTTGAAATTCACTTAACAATAATATTTTAGATCCAGAGGTGCTCTCGTAAGGAATATATGAGTTCTCAAAGAGGACGCATTTTCGAAAAAATCGCGGTTTTTTCGCACTAGTTTATACCAAACCTGTTTTGGGGGAAATGGCCAGTTTAAAAAGAAGTACTGTACGAGAATTAGAGATTCTGCCTCAACCTAAACCTAGTTGCTCTCAAAATCAGAGACCACTTCAAAGGCTCCGCATTAATCAAGCCAAAACATCGAATGAAATCATTTCTGAAACTGGAAAAATATTTTAGAAACAGTGTTGCCAATTTCCAGGGCTCGTATTCATTTTTTCCAAAAAAAAAGTAACATTGATACCAAAAAAAAAAAATTGAAAAAGTGACCCAGAAAAGTGACAAAACACTGGCAAAACATTTTAGTGCAGAAAAAAATTACCAAAAAACTATAATTTTTCGTTTTTCAAACAACACAATTTTTAGCAATTTTTGGCAAAAAATGAGACTTTGGCAATTTTGGCAAAAGACGACACTTTTTGCTACTTAATGGCAGAAAACAAGACTTCGACAATAATTTTAGCAAAAGGCAGCGTTTTTTTTTTTTAGCGATTTTTGGAAGTGCAACATTTTGACAATTTTTGCAAATATCAGGTTTTTTAAAGCGATACTTATAATTAGCAGCGATTTTCACAAAAAGCAAAATCTTAGATTTTTGTGTTTTTGACTGTTTTTTTTTCAATTTTTTTTTGTGGGTGTTTATAATTGCAGGATTATTACACCCGTGGAGAGAAGGATTTAGATTAGGTTTATTAGGTTGGTGTTTTTTAGTAGGGTTATAAATTTTTGGATTTCAGAAGGGTTGTCTGGGATGGCCATTGAATTTGGGTATATTTGGAGAGATAGTCTTTTTTGCTGTAATTTAGGACAAGTGAATAGTAAATGTTGGATGGATGTAGGTTCATTTTCACAGAATTGGGGGGGTTTTGGAATTTTTTGATAGAGATGGTTGTGTGTGATTTTAGGGTGACCTATTCTTAGACAGGTTATAATTATTTCTTCTCTTCTGTTTAGGTGATCAAGGTTCTACCAGGGGTAGATTATTTTTTTTTTGTGTTGAAAGAGTTTGTTTGATGTCTGTGATGACCAGAAATTTTGCCATTTAGAGTGAGTATTTTGTTTAACGAAGGATTTTATATCGTCAGGGGTGAAAATGGTGATGGGTGGGGGGTTAGTGGCTGATTTTGCATACGTGTCAACAATTTCATTTCCTTCAATGCCGACATGACTAGGAGTATACATAATGTGGATAGTGTGGTTTGAATTTTGGAGATCTAGCAGAATTTTGTGAATATTTTGAACAATAGGGTGATCCGAAAAAATGTTTTGTATGGATATTAAGGAGCTAATAAGAGAGTCACTTTGTATTGAAAAGTTTTTGTTTTCAAGCTGTGTGGTGGATATGTTCAAAAGACAATGGTGAATTGCAAGAAGTTCGGCAGTATTTATATTGAAGAGACCTCATAAATTTTAAAATTGAAAATTTTTCCATTTATTGAGAAAGCATATCCTATATGTAAGTTAGAGATTTTGGAACCATCAGTAAAGCATAAATTGAATTCTGTGTAGTTTGATATGAGTTCAAGATAGTGGCTTTTGATTTCTAATGGGGAATGGTTTCTTTTTGGATAATTTCTCAGTTGAAAATCGATTTGTAAGGGTTTTATAATAGCCAAGGAGGGTAGGTTATGGGGTTTTGAATGAGATTTTTCAGATCAATTTCAAGGTTTTTTATTTCAGAGATGAACTTAGCAAGTGGGTTGTCATTTTGTTGGAAATGATGTAAGCTGGATATTGAGATAAGATTTTGGAGGGGATGTGAGGGATTAGCTGAGGCTGATGTAATGAATTTATTTGTTACTAGTGATTTTCTGAAATTTGAGGGTAGTTCTGCAGCTTCTCAGTAGATACTATCAATGGGTGAAGAGTAAAGAGCTCCAATGCAAATCCGTAAAGAAGAATTTTGAACAGTTTTCAAGATGTATTGGCTGTTTTATTGGAAATTTTTGTAAATCATGGACTACCATAGTCAATTTTGCTGCGTATGAGAGATTTATATAGATGGATTAATAGTTTACGGGAAGGGTTATATTTAGGGTTTTTAATTATTTTTAATAAATTGAAAGGTACGTTTCAAGAGTTCTGATTTTACATTTAGAAAATGGGGGGTCCAAGTTAGTTTTTTATCGAAAGTAAGTCCGAGAAATTTGGTAGAAGATTTGAACTCCAAGGAGCGGCCTTCAAATTTTAGAGTAGGTGGTTACTTTGATTTTTTTTGGAAAAAAGTACACAATGTGTTTTAGATTCTGAAAAACTTAAACCATCTGTTTCAGCCCATTTTTCAATTCGATTTAGGGTTTCCTGAATTATTTCCACAATAAGATTGATGTTTTTAGATCTAAGAGAAATGTTTAAGTCATCAGCAAAAATTCTTAAAGAGAGTGGTTTAGTTATAACATCACAAATGTCATCAATTTGTATCAGAAACAAGATTGTACTAAGAACAGAACCTTGAGGAACTCCATTTTCAATTTCAAAGGGTTTTGAGTAAGTGTTATCTAGGCGAACTCTGAAAGAACGATTTGTTAGAAAGTTTTGAATAAAGTATGCCAAGTGTCCACAAATTCCAAAGGAGTGTAATTTTCTGAGAATTTTGTAGCGCCAAGTGTAGAGGGCACTTGGGACTCCATGTTACCATTCTACAGTGGTAAATTGATGCCCAGGCAGGTGGCAACACTGAATCAGCACAGCACCTAAAGCTCTTTAATACAAGTATGGAAATAGATTATGCTCTCAAGAAAGTCATAGCATTTTACGTATGTGTTACGTACTGGGCATGGCAGGTTGGTGTCATCACGCGTTGGAGCAACCAATGGGGTGCGACGTTGTACAATGTGAACAGATTTGTGCGTGCGCAGTACATAAAACTTACGCAAAATGCTAAGTCTTTCTTAAGAGCATAATCTATTTCCATACTTGTATTAAAGAGCTTTAAGCACAGACGCGTGATGACACCAACCTGCCATGCGCAGTATGTAACACATACGTAAAATGCTATGACTTTCTTGAGAGCATAATCTATTTCCATACTTGTATTAAAGAGCTTTACATCTGGTGTGTTGGTTCAGTGGAGACGACGGCCGTAGTCGGCCGAGATTGCCGTAGCGAGCCACCTCGCAGTTTCCTTTTCATCGTTAAGAGTAGATCAAGCTTTTACGCTGGCTTGTATGTTCTATAGTGGGAAACGCCTTTTCACAGCAGAATCCTTCACGTAGTGATTGGTATTGTAAAACATATCGTAGCAACGTTTGTAGTTGTGCTTAATATCTTCATTAAACACGTTGTTGTAAGACCACTGTGTTATTATTGGAATATTACTCGTAGGTACATTAATGTGTACGGAGTTCGGAGATAGGTAGTTACCTACCTTGCGGTATTCGTGTCCTATGCGGACTAGAAGGGCTTTAAATCCTTAGAAGGGTGGCAAAGAGTAGTCTTAGGGCTTAAACCCCTGTAAACCCGAGAATATCCCATTACACAAGCTTTATCAAATGCTTTTTCAAGGTCAAAGAACACTGAAAGTACATATTCTTTATTTTCAAAAGCAGTGTTAATTTCATTTTGTAGGCTAATTTTAAAAATCCACTTTGAAAGGAACTGAGAGAGTTTGTGCTATCTATGAACCAATTTAGTCTTTTGATTTTTTTGAAATTGGTAGTAAAGACTCAAAAATTTGGCACCTCTGCGTTACAAAATGAATATTTCCTCAGTTTTTGATATCTTTCCACGTTTTAGCATAAATACTGCGACATATTTGAGTAGAAAAAATTTTTAATTCATGAATTTGACCCCCCCCCCCCAAAAAAAAAGATTTGAAAATTTTCGACCGTTTAGTAGAACTCCAAAATTTATTTTCGATTTCAAGGGCCTGAAATACCATCTTTTGGAACAGGGCCGTTTTCTCCAAACCAGGTTGGGTAGGCAATAGAGCCAGATTTTTTCGAAAGTGCTCCCTCTTTGAGAACCGATATCTCCCCTCTAGAAACGCCTCCGGAGCTAAACTTTTTTTTGAGAGACTTTCAATTCAAAATCAAGATTTTCATCGAATTTGGTCGAAATTCTGCGACATTTTTTTCGAGAATCCACACATGTAGGTAGGAATAATTATGTATGTATTTAATTAGTCACACTTGCATTTGTTTAATGTTTCGTTTTGTTTTTTTGTTTTTTTTTTTCGAATAGAGAAAAACGATGCGCTGAGCTGACCAAGTTATCGTTTGGTTTGGCTATCAGTTACACATATGCCACAAAGGAAAAGTACATCAATGCTAAAACCAACGTAAGAAATTGATTCTTTTCTAAAAAAAAAAAACGGTGGCACACAATGGTTTGCAAAATTTAAAATTAAACTTAAAATTCTTGGAAAATTCACGGATACGGGGATTTTCTACCTGGAATAATCACATCTGATTAAAATTAAGTAGGAAAAAATTAAAGACACACAAATCCGCTGAAATTTGAGGGCCAGTTCAGAACCTTCCCTTCAAAAAAAAAAAAATCAGGCTAGTAACTGAAATGACCTAAATCAAAAATGAGAAGAAAATGGACTTACATACTTATATTTTGAGGAAACTGACACTTTATTTTCAAACGAAGCAACAAAAACTCAAGTTTTGTCCCTCATTATTATTCGATTCCAAACCATCGATAATCGATCGATGTCAACAATTGCTTAAATTGAGTAATCATAATGGTCTGCACAGATTCGCAAAATGTACGATCATATTCGAGACAGTTTCAAACAAATTATACAGCAAGTCCCCTGGATGGATGAAACTACCAGACAAAGAGCACTGAATAAGCTACAGTTAGTGAAGCCTTACATAGTATATCCTGATGGAATCAAGTCAACAAACTTGCTGAATGAGTACTATCAAAATGTACGGATTCACAATTTTCTTCAATTTTTACTACACTTCTGTTACCTACATATCAAAATATCCACTTACCTACCATTAATAATTAAATAAAAATAATCGTGTGCACAATTTTATAACAAATTTTAGACAAAAATAACCGACAATTTCTACGATACGGCGATAACAATAATTCAAAATAGAGTGAAAAATATTTCAAGCACATTGAATCAAATGAATGACTTTAGCAACGCTGAGTAAAGATGAAACTTACCCATTTGCATTTTTTTTTTTTTTAATAATGTAAAAACTCAATTTTGACAATTTCAAATTTTTTACAGATGGATTCTAATTCCTACCATTGTCAATGCTTTCTACGCACCTGAACTGAATTCCATAGGTACGTAGTTCCCACCTTGTATGCACGTAAAATATGTACTATGAGTGACTATGTAAACGCATAATCTAAAAGATGCTATAAAATTTTTTACGCACCCATAAAAATTTAACCATTTTACAATTTTTTTCCAGTCATTCCAGCTGGCATTATTGGATTATCAATATACAACAATAGTCTACGGTGAGTAAGAATGATAAAATGCTTCGAATAGAGGGTCTTTCGATATCACATTTTGTAGTCCATTAATAATTTTTGTGAATTTAAAATTAGAGCCTTAGATTATGGAGGAATTGGTTCAATTGTAGGACACGAATTGACCCATGCATTCGACAATACTGGTCAGATCAAGATGAAATTTCTTTTTAAAAATACGAATACAATATATTTATTCGTACCTGCCTAGTTCAATAGCAAATATGTCTGAAAATTTCAGGACGACGTTTCAATGAGATTGGGAATCTTGAGAATTGGTGGCAACCTGAAACTTTAAATTCATACCGGGAAAAAGCTAAATGCTTCGTTAATACATACGCCAATTACAGCACGGATTTCGGTGGATCAAGTCAAAAGGTAGGAATCTCGATTAATTAATGATGAAAACATCAATTCAAATACCTACCTAGGTAAAGATGCCTATTTGTGATTTATTTCTTCAGTATGTATTAAAAAAAAAAAACAAGCTTCGATGACCATTCAACCTCTAAACTTAAAATGGGCTTCTATAAGTGAATGTGTAAAATTTAATCATTTTCAAAAATACAGTACCGAAGTGGATTCATAATCTGAGTTTCAGGATCGCAGAAATAACTTTTGAAGATCATTCCACCCCCCAAACCTCAAAATTAGTTCTACAGGGAAAGTACATACAAAAATTTTCAGAAAATACAATTTGGGTATCAAAATCTATGGTTCAAGAGTACAAAATTGATTTTTAAAAACCATTCAACCCCAAAACTCGATATACATTTTGAATTTTTCAAAATTTCAAGTTTTTGTAACTTCCTTTCCTGATCCTAGGCACACATAACCAGCCAAAACCTCAAGCATGAAGAATATTTTTCGATTTTTCAGTGAATTATTCTTCGCCTATGGCCAAATTAGACGATAAAATAATCTTTACACAATTGTTTGACCAGGTTGACAGTAAACTATCATTACGAGAAGACATTTCGGATAATGGCGGATTCAAGGAATCACTATTCGCTTACAGAAAAAGTATATCGGAATTAGGAGAGGAACCGATTCTTCCGCAGTTTGAAAACTTCACTCACGAGCAACTCCTCACATTAGCTTTTGCCAATGTATGTAATAATTATACCTATAATTTTCATACGATGCACTTTGATTAGATACCTACAAAATTCTGATTAAAAACTCTGTCATTTTTACTCAACAGGTGTGGTGTGAAAATCCAAACATATACTCGTGGTATATGAGCTATTTCAAATTCCATAGCCCGAATGCAGTTCGCGTAAACGGGGTTCTCCAAAATTCAAAAGAATTCGCTGAGATTTGGAAATGTCCTAAAGGCAGCAATATGAACCCCAACAGCGATAAATGTTCCGTTTGGTGATTTTACAAGTCAATTTTGAATTAGAATAAACGACATCAGATCTTGAGTGTAGTTATGAGATTATTTTGCACTGTTTTGCTTTGGTACAATAAATCGATGATGGAAAATAAAAAATTTACCCTGTCTATGTTTTTTTGTGACTTTTTTTTGCGATTTCAAGTTTTAACGTTGATAAGAAAACGAATCGCTAAGAAACAGAAATGGCACAGACCACCCAAAAAAAATGATAATTCTCGAGTAATTCAACGAATATTCAAAAATTCGCATACGAAAAGTTGAGATGAAAAATGTCAAAAATTCCCCCAATTTCCTAAAAACGACCATGTAGATTTCGGGGGGGGGGGGTAAAAACTTTTCATTTTAAAAATTCGTAGAAATTTCAGTTTGGAATTAGAAGAGGAAAATGAAGCGTTTCATTTACTTACGTAAATGTAAAAATTTAGAATTTAACAAATTTCCAAAATCCAATTACAAAAAATAAATTGACATAATTTCAATACAAATTTTTAAAGGAAATTTTCATGCTGCATAAATAAATACTTGTAGCATTAATTTTTATACTTCAATCGAAATTCAAAAAGATACTCAAGTATGTATTTGAAAATGACATTTTTTTCAACGTCAAAAATACTAGAGACAACACAATATAAAAATAACTAAGTATAACAAGACCAAACGTTCATTTCAAAGAGCTTCGATATTGGTTATGATAAGTTTGTTCACAATGAGATTTAAATACTATCTATTTACATCAAATTTCACGATTACATATTAAGGTAAGGGCAGGAAAAGGAAGTAAGCCATATAATCAAAAAGTTGCCCAATTGCCAAATCAATGCCATTACCAAGTTAAATGAACCGTGAAGGTGAATAATTAAAAACACTAAATCATTTAATCATTATCAAATGCCTGCATAAAAACATCTATTATCGGCCAGCTTTGCATCATTTTGGAATATACAAAAAATAAAATTCACAGATCAATTAACGCAGGTTAGGTAGCTATTAAATATATAGGTATTTATTTTTATATATTTTATTAACTGCTAAAAGATTTGCATTAATTAACAAAGTAGTGCTAGGTGCAAAATTTAATCTAATTCTAGTCTGATTATAGGCGAATAAAATCGAGTACTTCTTTTTAGACTGCATCATTAGCAAAAGTAAACTTTTTGTGAGTTGTCGTATCCTACACGTAATCTTACCGGTACACGAAAGATGATTTATTAAATTTAGTAAGAATTTTTCGATTTTTTTTTCATCTTGGGGTAAGTACAATATAATATGTAATATCAAAAATACTTTACATATGTCACAAGTGGCTTTTAAATAAAATTTGAACATTCAAACAGAATTATCAACCTGGGGATTTTTTTTCAAAATGAGAGGACCATTATCAACCCGTGTTCCTGTTTTAGCAATTATATTATTTTCTCGTAAGTAAATTCAGTTATATAATTTGTACAGAAACGAATGTAATAATTCAGAGCACGAACTCAATTTTTTCAAAAAAAATCTAACTCCAGTACTTTAATAAAAAAAAATTTAAAAATTAATTTAAAAAAAGAAAAAGTTACAAAACGTGAGCAAAATATTTTTAACGCCGAAAAATTTCTAAAAAAGAAGAAAAAAATAGAGAATTTCGAATCGTAAAAATACGAAAAAAAAACCATTCCAATTAAAATCTAAAAATAGAACTCGATTGAGACTTTGACAATATCTTAGCAACAAACAAAACTTTGAAAATTGTTGGAAAATCAAGACTTGAATAATTTCAGTAAAAGCCAAGGCTTTTTGGCAAATTCTGACAACAAAGCAAGACTTTTGAGTAATTTTTGAAAATTTTTGCAAGAAGGAAACAGTTTTTAAAAATTTCAAACAAGAAATGACATCTAATTGACAGTTTTGCCAAAACGCAAAACTTTTTATTATTTTTAACAAAAACCGAGACTTTTAGGAAATTTTTTGGGAGAAAGCAAACCTTCGCAGTAACTTTTAGAAAAAAGTGAGGTTTTAGGAAATTTTTGACAAAAAAAAGCGAAAATTTTAAACATTTTTCGCAAAATAGTTCAATTTCTGAAAAAAAAATCAAAACTAAAAAATTGGGGAAAAAATGACGCATGAAAAATTCTTACAAAAAAGCGACAATTCTATGAAATTTATAGCAAAAAACGACTTTTAGCAAATTATTAAATTTTTAACTGCATTTTTTTTCATAAATTTTAGATAGGGTAAGAAATCGAAACTTTTTACCAATTTTCTCACAAAAAAAAAATTTTGACAATTTTAGCAAAATGCAGGCCGTTTTGCCAATTATTGGCAAATCAATTTTTCTTTACGAGGACTTCTTGGCGACTTTTTGAAAAAAAAATTTTGGTGGGTTTTTGGCAAAAAGTGAGATTGTTTGACAATTCCTGGCAAAAAAACAAGACTTTCTGAGCAATTTTTGGAAAGAAGTGAACGTTTTTGAAAACTGTTGGAAATTTTTGGGCGAAAAACGAGATTTTTTTGAAATTTTGACAGAAAGGTAACAGTTTCTGTTACATATTTTTGACAGAAAGCGAGACTTTCTCCAATTTTAGCAAAAGTCAGGACTTCATAGGTAATCTCAACTCTGAATAAATGGCAGCAGGAAAAAAAAAAGTTCACATTAACCCGTCTTTATTTTTTTCCTTCAAAAAGTAGGGTTAAAATTTGGAAAAATTAGTACGCCTGAATTTTTTCCCAATGTTACCAAACTTTCGCGACTAAAATTTTGAAAATGAAACCAAAAAAAGTTACTTTTAGTAACTTTGGTAACTTAATTAGGTACTAGAAAAATGGCTTAGTACGAGCCCTGGATAATTGCACGTTATTTTGAATCAATTTAGTATTTTCTATCGATTGATTGCTTTAACCAAAATGACGCATTTCAGTTTCGAGCTCGTTTTTATTGGTATCGTCACAGAATGCCACCAAAAAATCTGTGAAACGAAAGAATGTTTATCCGCAGGTAATTACATTTATTTTACTAGGTACTTGGGCTTTGATGGCAAATGAACTTTTTTCCATTATCTTTGCCCTTCTACACTTTTCCAATATTTTTTTTTGCAAATATAGCGCAGAATTTGAAAGAATCGATCGACTTCGAAGCAGATCCCTGCGAAGATTTCTACCAATATGCTTGCGGAAATTGGCCAAATGTTCATAAAAATGTGAATGGCAGTAGTACCCCACAAAGTACTCCACTATTGCGGTTGAATGAGAATACCGCAGAAATTGCCGGTAAATAGTGACTTTTATATTATACATACATATAATGATTAAATTGCCTATTTTCACACTCTCTGAAGAATAATTCATCAAATTCGACAATGCATCGTCTGATTGCAGATTTTCTAAGACAGAACAATACTAAAGACGAACCAAACGCCGTTCACAAAGCTAGGAAATTCTTTTGGCTGTGTTTAAACGAAGGTATGTTGGTAATGCACATTGCAAAAGCAGATAGATCATAAAAACAGAGTATCGAAGTTGATAAATAGGTGGGCTAAATAAATTTAATTGATTTACGTACAATGTCATTTGTAGCTGCTTACAGTAATAAACTGGAACTGATTGAACCTCAGTTGAAAGAAATTGGTCTATCATTAGCTCCTTTCCTTACTAATAACGTAGTTAAAAACTTCGACTACACGACAGCGTTGGCCAAAGTACCCAAAGTGACCGGAGTCAATGTTCTTTTCGATATCACAATGGACTTACATCCATTCAATCAAACTCTAAATAAAATCGTATTGAGTAACCTGAAAGAACCATCAAATTCTCCAAACTCCACTTCGCCCATGGCAAGGTATTATACTCGTACCTATTACCTACTTATCTATTTAAAAAATATGTTTCACACAAATACGTAAATCGGTTTTAAATTTACGGATTCGTTTACTAATTTATAGTGAAGAAAAAATTTCTGAAGCCAAATTCATGACCGAAGTGATGCAAAAATTGTGCCTATTGCTGGATTCATACGCTTGCGAAAGTTGGCTTGAACCAGACAATAAGGCTAGGAATGAGACGATCAAAAACATTCTGACACAACAAGATGAAATTAAACAGGTAATTTTAAACGATTTAATTTTTTACAACCAATTTTTTCAAGCTCCCGTCGCGTCGCCCGTCCCCACTCTTTTAAAATAAATTGCTGTGTTTGTATGTACTTATGGTTTTGATTTTCAAAATATTCAAACCAAAACTCTACATCGAACTTTCGTGTATTTTTAACCTCGAAAAACCTTTGTCATGCCCCCTTCCCCCCACCATCAAATCGACTAAGGAGACCGAAAGGCACCAACATCCGGACGTGACCTTTTTTCAATTACTTACTCTAATACCTATTTTCAGATCAACCTAGCACCTTCCGCACCAAAGTTACTCACATTGAAAGAACTACAAAACATAACTGACAGCATTGCAATTGATGTGAATACAACAATTCCCAAAGTGAGTAGTAATTCAATGCATGCAATTCCGCTCTCATAAACTATAAATAATGAGATTTGCCCGCTAGTTTAATTGGACGAGATATATAGAAGAAACTTTTTCCGGTTTGGACTTCGTTAAATTGAATCTCAAAGATCCGGCCACAATTAAAATTTCAACTCCGGATTCCATCGAAGAAATAATACGATACATTTACCAAAAGAAGAATTTAAAATTGATCGGTATGCTTGAATTTTAATACGATAATTAAAAATTTATAAGCATTATTCATACATTTTCTTTTCAAAAAATCCCAACATAGAGCTCGGACTTTGGTGGAATGTTGCTTCTGAACTCTTACCCGACATTGATTTGACAATTCGTGACATAAAAAATAAATTGAACACCCTTGAAGTCCCTCCAACAAGGTAAGGATTTCAATCATCTTCGAACGAGAATTCCTTTACTACGATTACGAAAGTGTATTTTTTTTTTTTTTTTTTTTCGATACAGAGAAAGCGTTTGTATTACGAAAACCAGGTCAGCATTCAGTTTGGCAGTTAGTCACTCATACACGACGAACGAAAAATACATCAAAGCCAAGACCAACGTAAGTGATCTGTAATAGTCCGGCATATGACAATAGGAGTAATTGCACCCCCCCCCGCGCGGATCCTCCGGGACAACTTTTTTCTTAAAGGGAACAATCCTAAGGAACATTTTAAAGCAAACTTGCCAAAAAAAAAGTTGGCCTTACATACAAAATGACGGCCATTTTGATTGACAGGTCAGACGAAATCGCAGATTCTGCGTTTTAACATAGGACTTGCACGAACTTTTTCAAAATTTACAAAGGTAGATCGAAAGATCATGCAAAAATTTATCACCTGTCAAAATTTCAAGAGCTATAGTGCGTTTTTCGATTTTTGGTGAATTTTTGAAAATCGAATTCAGGCCAAAAATGAGGGAAAAAATCAAAATTTTACCAAATTGACCGAGAAAACTGAAATTTAGGATATACCCTATTTTCGACATGCCAAATCGATTGGAAACGGTTTCGACCCGTTTTGAGCAGTTCTGGAGCCTCCAGTCGATTTTTGAAACTCGAAATTCCCACAAAATTCCATCAAATTGGAGTTGAGTCATTCCATGCCAAATCGGCGGATTTTTGCACGAGGGGTCTTCGATTTTTTTCAAAATCAGATCATTTGTAGAGGTCATCAAACGATGACGAATGACGCAAACCGGACATTTTTTCGATTTTTTTTGACGGAGCTGTGGCGCTTCAAAGTTCTCCAAAATGGCCGAAAATGGAAAATTTCAGTTGCAAATTGCTCCGGTTGTACGTGGTATAGAATTTTGAACTTTTTTTCAAATTGTAGTACTTTGAGAGGGTAATCGTCGAGTGATGTCAAAATCAGTGTTGCCACTTTCAAAAACCTAAAAAAATCAATTTTAAAACTTATAATTTAAATATAACCACGATTCTGAAAAAATTCTCAGTTTTAGTCCTTTTTATGTAGAATAACATATCAAAAAATTGGACTGGCATCTTTTTTCATTTTCGAGAAAAAAAAATTACAAGTTTTACAATTGCTGCAAAATAACCATCCGAAACCTAAAAAATGAAAATTTTTGCATTTTTGAAATATTTTACCGATGTGTAGACGATAATGTGAAAAAATCCCCCTCCCCCCATTTGTCAACGAATTGACATTTTTCGTGCTATAAATTTTTATTTCAAGAGTGAAATTAATGCATTTTTCGTCAATTTGTCGACAAATAAGGGGGAGGGGGATTTTTTTCACATTATCGTCTACACATTGGTAAAATATTTCAAAAATGCAAAAATTTTCATTTTTTAGGTTTCGGATGGTACTTTTGCAGCAATTGTAAAACTTGTAATTTTTATTTCTCGAAAATGAAAAAAGATGCCAGTCCAATTTTTTGATATGTTATTCTACATAAAAAGGACTAAAACTGAGAATTTTTTCAGAATTTTTACTGGTGGACATCGTGGTTATATTTAAATTATAAGTTTTAAAATTGATTTTTTTAGGTTTTTGAAAGTGGCAACACTGATTTTGACATCACTCGACGATTACCCTCTCAAAGTACTACAATTTGAAAAAAAGTTCAAAATTCTATACCACGTACAACCGGAGCAATTGCAACTGAAATTTTCCATTTTCGGCCATTTTGGAGAACTTTGAAGCGCCACAGCTCCGTCAAAAAAAATCGAAAAAATGTCCGGTTTGCGTCATTCGTCATCGTTTGATGACCTCTACAAATGATCTGATTTTGAAAAAAATCGAAGACCCCTCGTGCAGAAATCCGCCGATTTGGCATGGAATGACCCAGTTGTAAAGCTAAAATTTATTCTAAAAACTAATTTCAATACGCTACGAAGTACTGCAGGTGAATTTCAAGTCGTTTTGGAGCCTCCCGCGACTTTTTGAAAATTCCTGAAACTTCCAGCAGATTTTTGAAACTTTAAATTTTCACAAAATTTCATCAAAATATCGAGATGGAAAGCTGAAATTTACTCTACACTTCAATTTTAACACCTTCTGAAGACGACTTCAGGTGGGTTCAAGTAATTTTAGGGCCTCTAGCGACTTTTTTGAAAATTACTGGAGCCGCCAGTAGATTTTTTAAACTTGAAATTTCCCCAAAATTTCATCAAACTGAGATGGAAAGTCGAAATTAATTCTGCAAACTAATTTCAATACGCTACGAAGTTGACTGCGGGTGAATTTCACGTCGTTTTGGAGCCTCCAGCAACTTTTTGAAAGGTTGTATGATGTTTTTTCGGAAAATTGAAATTTCCTAAAAGTAGCTGGAAGCTTCAAAACCATTTGAAACCACCATGTAGTCTGCAAAGTAAATTTCAGCTTGCCAACTTCATTTAATAAATTAATGTTGGGAAAATTTCAAGTTTCAAAAATGTACTGGAGGCTCCAGTAATTTTCAAAAAAGTCGCTGGAGGCCCTAAAATTACTTGAAACCACCTGAAGTCGTCTTCAGAGGGTGTTAAAATTGGAGTGTAGAGTAAATTTCAGCTTTACATCTCCATTTGATGAAATTTTGTGAAAATTTAAAGTTACAAAAATCTGCTGAAGGCTCCAGTAATTTTCAAAAAAAGTCGCTAGAGGCCCTAAAATTACTTGAACCCACCTGAAGTCGTCTTCAGAAGGTGTTAAAATTGAAGTGTAGAGTAAATTTCAGCTTAAAGTTTCAAAAATCTGCTGGAAGTTTCAGGAATTTTCAAAAAGTCGCTGGAGGCTCCAAAACGACTTGAAATTCACCTGCAGTACTTCGTAGCGTATTGAAATTAGTTTTTAGAATAAATTTTAGCTTTACAACTCCAATTTGATGGAATTTTGTGGGAATTTCGAGTTTCAAAAATCGACTGGAGGCTCCAGAACTGCTCAAAACGGGTCGAAACCGTTTCCAATCGATTTGGCATGTCGAAAATAGGGTCTATCCTAAATTTCAGTTTTCTCGGTCAATTTGGTAAAATTTTGATTTTTTCCCTCATTTTTGGCCTGAATTCGATTTTCAAAAATTCACCAAAAATCGAAAAACGCACTATAGCTCTTGAAATTTTGACAGATGATAAATTTTTGCATGATCTTTCGATCTACTTTTGTAAATTTTGAAAAAGTTCGTGCAAGTCCTATGTTAAAACGCAGAATCTGCGATTTCGTCTGACCCGTCAATCAAAATGACCGCCATTTTGTATGTAAGGCCAACATTTTTTTTGGCAAGTTTGCTTTAAAATGTTCCTTAGGATGTCCCCTTTGAGAAAAAAGTTGTCCCGGAGGATCGGAGGGGGGCGGTGCAATTACTCCTATTGTCATATGCCGGACTATAATACCTACCTAACAATAAGTAGATACATAAACATTTTACAATCATAATCAAAAATCAAAATGATTCAAAGTCATTCATGTCAACAACCAACGTGATATTGAATATCCAAAATTCTAAACTATTAATCCTAATTTTAGTTATTCGAATACGCAAATTACAGATCGGTAGAATGTTTGAACATATTCGAGAAAGTTTAAAACAAATCATAGATAAAGCCTCCTGGATGGATGAGAAGACCAGACAAAGAGCGCTGAAAAAATTACAGCTGATGAAGTCATATTTGGTATATCCGAGTGCACTCAATGAAAAAACCTTGCTGAATGAGTTATACAAAGACGTAAGTATGATTAGTGTGAAATGGCATCGTGGAAACATTAACAGACCGCGTAAAAATCTAGGTACCTGCTAACTACTTCTGATGATGTATAAGTATACCTATGGAGTCTACTTTCAGTTTCACCAAAGATTTCTGATAGGCTTAGATTTTTTTAAAATTCTAGATAAAGATAACCGCCAATTTCTACGAGACACTGGTTTCAATCAATGAGAATCAAATGAGAAGATTCCTAAGCACGAAGAATCAAACAAATAATCTGGAAAAGTAAAGATTTCATTTTTCAAAACACGTTGCATTTTTCCAATATTTGAAGGAAAAAAAATCAATATAAAATTTGTTTACAGAATTGAAATAGATCCTAGCGAAGTGAATGCTTTTTATGATCCTACAGAAAATACCATGAGTATGTCAATTCTCTAGATATCTATTTGTAAGATTTTAAAAACGTGTAGGTATTTATGTGTTTAAAATTTTTCCACCAGTCATTCCAGCTGGCATACTTGGAGTATCAATTTATAACAACAGTCTAAGGTTAGTACGAATGCTCATTTTTATCATATAGGTACCTACCTATTTCGAATTATGACCAACATGCCTCCAATATTAAATAAGTACATCCTATTTGATTTTAATTGACGTATTCGTGAATTTGATTAGAGCTTTGGATTACGGTGCAATAGGACATATCGTAGGTCACGAAATAACTCACGGATTTGACAACACAGGTTAGGGTATCTGCAGACGAAATTTCTTCAACAAAATACAAACAATATTTATTCGTGATTCTATAGCTACGTTTGGATAATTTTCAGGCCGAAAATACAACGAGACAGGAAACAAAGAGGATTGGTGGCTAAACGCAACTTTGACCGCATACAAGGAAAAAGCCCAATGCTTCGTCAATGCCTATGGCAATTATAGTTCAAACTTTCTTAACATTACACAAAAGGTAAGAACTGGAAAAAAAATTACTCACTGTGACATATTTCTATACAATGAATCCTTAATAGGTAATTCCATGTTCAAATGCAAAAACACTCACCATCTGAAAACAGACAAATAATAACAAAATTGGTTGATTGAATTTTTTCTTGATGAAATAAAATTATTCTAAAACACTTTTAATCAGTACAAGAATAACCGAAATGAATAACGTAAAATTACGAACCAATAATGATGCATAATATTTACACTTTTTTTTTATCAGGCTAACGGTGTAAATACGTTAGGAGAGAATATCGCCGATAATGGTGGATTCAAAGAATCACTTTTCGCATACAGAAGAGGTGTAGCTGAATATGGACTGGAAGCGTTTTTGCCGAATTTTGAAACTTTCACTCACGAACAACTCCTCACACTCGCGTTTGCCAATGTAAGTAATTCTTGACGAGATATAATTCATAATAGGTAGATACTTATGTATCAACTATCAAATCAAACCAGTGGGGTACACATAGATAAGTATTTAATAACGCTTCGTCAACACTTTGTTTCTCACAGGTATATTGTGAAAATCCAACGAAATCGTATGCGGCATTGACCCGGTACGACGAGCACAGCCCAAAGGCAATTCGTGTCAACGGAGTACTCAAAAACTCCAAAGAGTTCGCTGAGATTTGGAAATGTCCAAAAGGTAGCAAAATGAACCCAGAAGAGAAATGTACTGTTTGGTAATCTTTCGAGCTGAATTTTCATCTTAGGAGATGCAATATGACTGTGATTTTAAAATTTTAGCACTTCGCTGTTTACTGTAATTCGATAATGGAAAATGAAAAATATACAATTTTACGCGTCTTTTTTGATACATTTTTATTAGTTTCAAGTCAAAGTTTATAGTCAGTCAGTCATAGCCCTTGCGGTGTTCTAGAATGGAGATGGGCGTTTCAATGTCTGAAATCGGGGAAATGTTATGAAAGACAAATGATTCCAATTTTTGGGTAATTTTCGCCATTTTCAAAAAAAAATCAACAAATTGAATTTTTTCGAGTTTTTGAAATTTGGCAATAGTGGCTAAAAATTCGACACCAGAACATCACTACACCAACAGACCTACCTACACAGTATTCCAAAGTGATGCCCCAATCTCAAAAATTATATTTTTCAATGTTTTGGCAAAAGTAAATTCGAGAATAAAATAGGTACCTACTTTCAAAACACGAAGTAACCTAAAAATATGTGATTAGTAAATTTTGGTGGTCTTGAATTTTGATGGCAATGACTTAGATCAACGTGAAATCTCAAAATAATAATATAATCTTTTTAGTCCAGAAAAATTAGATGAAAAAAAAAGGGTCATTGGGAAAAGTGAGGTAGAATAAAGCTGAATTTTGGTGTACTGGTCCATTTTCATGTGCTGAACACGAATCTGATGAGTCCCCGCTCGTCCCTGGTGAGCGTTCTCCTCTATTGCGGATCTCAGCCCCCCAAAACCAGTTTTTTGCAATTTTCTCCCCCGCATTGCATTTTAGCCAAAAATGAGGTTAGATACAAGAATCTACGTCAAATTTCCGATCTAATGATATATCAACTGTCCTTCTACCCCCAAAGGGGGGTGGAGCTGGAACCATTCAAATCCCCCCTCGAAGGGGAGCCATGTGCTGTAGCACATCCCACGAGAAATTTCATGTACAATAACAATGAACTTATGTAATTTTCCCATAGCAATGAAACCAACATCATCAAAATAACTTTATTTCGAAAATCGTGAAAATTGAGGGGGTCTGAGGGGCTCTGAAGAGGGGTAGGTGAGTGTAGCCGAAAATCTGAGATGATATGTGTCATTCCGCAGGTAAAGGGCCCATTTGGTCGATATTGAGTTAGGGGTGGGGGGGGGGGGGGTAAAGTAGATCTCCGGAGCAATCATATCAGCTGGATAGAAGCCCAAAAAGTGCAAAGAAAACCTCCAAAAAATCCAGAACTAAAAATTTGAAAAACTCAACTTTTGAGAAAATTGCCTTCAAAGTTTTTTTTCTGAAAAAAGCTGAAATTTCACGTAATCCGAAAACCTTCATTCCTAAAATTGAAGATTATTGTTTCTGATGTCAAATATTACTACCCACCTGTGATAGCGATTTTTTTTACCCAATATTTTCATGTTTATGAATATTTTAAGCCTGAAAAACAATGATTAATAAATTTAAATTTTGCATAAAAATTCATTACTCTGTTCAAAAGCAGAAAAAAAATAATTAAATTACATTTTCTGTCAAAATTCAACTTGTAAAAATAAAAATCATGAAAAAAAAATTTCAAAAAATTTCTTCCCCGGCGCGATTTGTACCCAGACCCCCTGCTCCGCAATCCGTTATCAGTGACACACGGCTAACGCTGCACCAACGTAAAATGTGTTTTTGAATGGTATACATGTTGCCACTGGCTACTAGGTGCAGTATAATTTGTAGGGTATTTTTTTGGAAGCGAATTTACTGCTAAAAAGCAAAAACGACCAAATGGGCCCTTTATAGAAAAACTTTAGGTTTTTCTCTGCTTGGGGCGCACCTGCGGCCTTGATACTTCGACACGAGATAGTCGGATATGTTCTACATCGAAATCCATCAAAACCTCGATTTTCGATTTTTTCAACTGTTTCACTAAAAACACAATTATCTCGATAAATAGAAACGACCAAATGGGCCCTTTACCTACGGAATGACACATATTTGTACTCAGCGGTATCGAGTCATGTGAAAACGATACCCCACTCATTGATAGTTATTTTTCTCAAAATTCCCATTTCACCCCCCCCACCCCCACCCCCTACGATACATTATTCCAAGTTTTCACCACGGCGCACCAAAGCAAAAATTTCTAATATAGTACGATGATGTTTGGTGGCCAAAAATACATCCAAAAAACGTGTTTCCAAAATTGTACCTCGCAATCTTGATTGTTAATAACCATAAGAAAATGAAAAAAACGCCATTTTGAGGGGTAAATATGAGGGGAGGGGATTGAAAATGTTTGTGGGGATACTTACTAAGGATATACATAACTTCCAGAATCAAAATCGGTTAAAATGGAGCTGAGAAAAGTGTTATTGAAATTTCAAAAAAGGGTGAGCCCCCTCCCCCCTTGATTGTTACAGTTGAATTGGACGAGATATATAGAAGAAACGTTTACTGGATTAGATGTACAAATGGATCTCACTGACCCAAGACGAGTTCAAATTGGCATTAAAATTTAAAAAATACCTATTATATCAAGACAATGATACGATATATTTACAAAATAGTAAATCTGAAACTACTTGGTACGTCTAAGTACAAGTATTAGTATGATACTTACATACATACATAGGAATTACTCGTAATAACGCTAATACATATTTTAATCAGAATTACTCATTTTTTCTTCCAAAAAAATTCTATGCAGTGGTTGGACTTTGGTGGGAAGTTGTTTCCGATCTGTTACCCTACGTTGATTTTTATATTTTCGAAAATTTCCAAAATCCAATAAGCATAAGTACTTACATATCATAAAAGCGTTCAAAAATTTCAATTGACATAATTTCAATACAAATTTTTATAGAAAATTTCCATGCTACATAGAAGCAGCATAAATTTTTATACTTCAATCGAAATTCAAAAAAATACTCAAGTACATACCTATTTGAAAATGAAATTTTATCAACATCAAAAATACTCGAGACTATACACAACATAAAAATAACTATATAACGAGACCAAACGTTCATTTCAGAGCGTTTCGATATTAGTTATGATAAGTTTGTTTACAATGAGATTTAAATACTATCTATTTACATCAATTTCACGATTACATATTAGGGTAGGGACAGGAAAAGGAAGTGAGCCATAATCAAAAAGTTGCCCAATTGCCAAATCAATGTCATTACCAAGTTAAATGAACCGTGAAGGTGAACAATTAAAAACATTTAATCATTTAATCATTATCAAATGCCTGCATAAAAACATCTATTATCGGCCAGCTTTGCATGATTTTGGACTACAAAAAAAAAAAAATTCACAGATCAATTAACGTATGTTAGGTAGCTATTAAATACTTATATAGGTATTTATTTTTATATTTTATTAACTGCTAAAAGATTTGCATTAATTAACAAAGTAGTGCTAGGTGCAAAATTTAATCTAATTCTAGTCCGATTATAGGCGAATAAAATCGAGTACTTTTCTTCAGGCTGCATCATTAACAAAATTAAACTTTTTGTGAGTTGTCGGATCCTACATGTAATCTGACCGGTACACGTTAATTTCTGTATCAACTTTTGAAAGATGATTAATTAAATTTAGTAACAATTTTTCGATTTTTTTTATCCCGGGGTAAGTACATTTAAAAAATACTTTACATATGTCACAAGTAGCTTTTAAATTAAAATTGTTCAACATTCAAACAGAATTATCAATCTTGGGATTTTTTTCAAAATGAGAGGACCATTACCAACCCGTGTTTCTGCTTTAGCAATTATATTCTTTTCTCGTAAGTAAATTTAGTTATATAATTTGTACAGAAATACATAAATGCAATAACTCAGAGCACGAACTCAATTTTTTGAAAAAAAATCCGACTGCAGTACTTTGACCAAAAAAAAAAAAAAAACAAAAAAAAATTAGTTACAAAACGCGATCAAAACATTTTTAACACCTAA
Source organism: Planococcus citri (assembly GCF_950023065.1). Taxonomy (NCBI): domain Eukaryota; kingdom Metazoa; phylum Arthropoda; class Insecta; order Hemiptera; family Pseudococcidae; genus Planococcus; species Planococcus citri. The sequence continues at coordinate 77,476,244 of NC_088679.1, read as the reverse complement.
AAAATTTCTAAAAAAGAGAGAAAAAAAGAAAATTTCAAATGAATTCATTGATGTAAAAATACGAAAAAAAAAACATTCCAATAAAATTTAAAAATAGAATTCGATTGAGACTTTAATAATTTTAGCAACAAGCAAAACTTTGAAATTTTTTGGAAAATCAAGACTTGAATAATTTTAGTAAAAGCCAAGTTTTTTTTGCAATTTCTCACAAAAAACCAAGACTTTTGAGTACTTAATTTTTGGAAAAGAACAGTAGGCCTAATCCTTTTTGAAAATTTTTGCAAAAAGGAAACAGTTTTTAAAAATGACATCTATTGACAATTTTGACAAAACGCAAAACTTTTTATTATTTTTGACAGAAACCGAGACTTTTAAGGAAATTTTTTGGAGAAAGCAAACCTTCGCAGTAATTTTAGAAAAAAGTGAGGTTATAGGAAATTTTTGACAAAAAAGCGAAAGTTTTTAGCATTTCTCGTGAAATGCAAAATCTTTACATTTTGTCAAAACTTTGACAATATTTCTGAAACAAAAATCAAAACTTTGAACAATTGAAAAAAAATGACGCTAGAGAAATTTTTACAAAAAAGCGACAATTTCAAGAAATTTATAGCAAAAAACGAGAAAACGACTTTTAGAAAATTACATATTAAATTTCTAACTGTATTTCTTTGGAAATTTTAGATAATAAAGCAAAACTTTTTGTCATTTTTTTTTACAAAAAATGAAATTTTGACAATTTTAGCAAAATGCAGGACATTTTGCCAATTATTGGCGAATCATTTTTTTTTAAATGAGGATTTCTTATTTCTAACAAAAAAAAAACGAGACTTCTGAGCAACTTTTGGAAAAAATTAAATGTTTTTGAAGAATTTTAGAAATTTTTGACGAAAAACGAGTTTTTTTTGCATTTTTGACAGAAAGGTAGAACTTTCTGTTATTTTTGGCAGAAAGCGAGACTTTGCTCAATTTTGGCAAGATTTAGGACTCTATATAGGTAATCTCAACTCTGAAACGACAGCAGGAAAAAAAAGTTCACATTAACTCGTCTTTATTTTTTTCTTCCGAAAAGTAGGGTTAAAATTTGGAAAAATCAGAATGCTCGATTTTTTTCCAATGTTACCTAATTTTCGCAACTAAAATTTTGAAAGAGAAACCAAAAAGGTACTTTTAATAACTTCGGTAACTTAAATAGGTACTAGAAAAATAGCTTATTACGAGCCCTGAATAATTGCACGTTATTTTGAATTAATTTAGTATTTGCTATCAATTGATTGATTTAATCAAAATTACTCATTTCAGTTTCGAGTTCGTTTTTATTGGTATCGTCCCAAAATGCCACCAAAAAAGTCTGTGAAACGAAAGAATGTTTATCCGCAGGTAATACCAAAATTTATTTCAATGCTTAGACTTCGATGGCAAAAAAACATTTTTCTATTCCCTTCGCTCTTCTAAATTTTCCCAATAATTTTTTTTGCATATACAGCACAGAACTTGAAAGAATCGATCGACTTTGAAGCAGATCCCTGCGAAGATTTCTACCAATATGCTTGCGGAAATTGGCCAAATGTTCATAAAAATGTGAATGGCAGTACTACCCCACAAAGTACTCCACTATTGCGGTTGAATGAAAATACAGCCGAAATTGCCGGTATAGTAACTTTTATAAATAATGAATGATTAAATTGCATATTTTCACACTCTCTGAAGAATAATTCATCAAATTCGACAATGCATCGTCTGATTGCAGATTTTCTAAAACAGAATAATACCAAAGACGAACCTAATGCCGTCCACAAAGCTAGGAAATTCTTTTGGCTGTGTTTAAACGAAGGTAAGTGATGCACATAACATAAGTAGATTATAAAAATAGAATATCGATAAATTTAATTGATTTGCAATGTCATTTGTAGCTGCTTACAGTAATAAACTGGAACTGATCGAACCTCAGTTAAAAGAAATTGGTCTATCATTACTTCCCTTCATTACCGATGACGTAGTTAAAAACTTCGACTACACGACAGCGCTGGCCAAAGTACCCAAAGTGACCGGAGTCAATGTTCTTTTCGATATAACAATGGATTTACATCCTTTCAATCAAACTCTAAATAAAATCGTATTGAGTAACCTGAAAGAACCATCAAATTCTCCAAATACGACTTCGCCCATGGCAAGGTATTATACCTACTTATCAATTTAAAAAATATGTTTCACACAAAGTACGTAAATAAGTTTTAAAACTGTGGATTCGTTTATCAATTTTTAGTGAAGAAAAAATTTCCGAAGCAAAATTCATGACTGAAGTAATGCAAAAATTGTGCCAATTGAGAGAATCAAGCGCTTGCAGAAGATGGACTGCAGCAGACAATAAGGCTAGGAATGAAACCATTAAAAACATTCTGACGCAACAAGATGAAATTAAACAGGTGATTTTAAATGAATTATTTCTACATAAACTTTAATTGATCTCAAGTTAGTACCCATTTCAATTACCTAGGTACTTCGTATAGTACACTTAATAGAGCTTGAAAGAAATTTCATGGCAGAATAGTAATCCAGGGCATTTTGCAAAAGATTCAATTTTTTTCAATCCCCGGAAGGGTCAAAAAAGAACTTGACTGATTTCAAATTATTGTGCAAAAACTAGAGATTTTCGGAAAAGGAGGCGTGGAACCTCGAAAAAGAAGGTCTTTATGAGAAATGGAACCCTAATTGATTTTTAACCTGATTTTTCATAAAGTGAAGAAAAAATAAGGCTACAGCCTAAAATCTCTTCGAGCAATTTGGAAGGGGAGAAAACAGAGGGTTTCGTGTTTTTTTAACCTTGAAAAAACTTGTGCCACGTCTCCGACTCCTTCAAATTGACCAAGGAGGCTGAAAAGCACCTACATGCGAATGTGACTCTTTTTCAATCACTTTAATATTTTCAGGTCAACCTAGAACCTTCCGCACCAGTCTTACTCACATTGAAAGAACTTCAAAACTTGACCGATAGCATTGCAATTGAAGTGAATACAACAATTCCCAAGGTAATTATAGCCTGAGTACCAATTCAATGCATTCAATTTCACATTCATAAACTACGAATAATGAGACTTGACCGTTACAGTTTAACTGGACGAGATATATAGAAGAAACTTTCGTCGGTTTGGACTTCGTTAAATTGAATCTCAAAGATCCGTCCAAAATTAAAATTTCATGTTCGGATTCCATCGAAGAAATAATACGATACATTTACGAAAAGAAGAACTTAAAACTCATCGGTACGCTTGAATTTTAATATAATTTCACGAATTAAAAATTACTTAATAGCCTAAAAATATTTCTCAATGTTTCTTTACTCGAAAAAATTCAATGCAGAACTCGGACTTTGGTGGAAAGTTGTTTCTGAAATCGCACCCGATATCGATTTAACAATTCGTGACATAAAAAGCAAATTGAACAGCCTTGAAGTCTCCCCAACAAGGTAAGAATTTCAATCATCTTCGAACGAAAATTGAATCGTAATGCAGGAGATTTTTAAGCACCTTTACTAATTACGAAAGTGTATTTTTGTCGATACAGAGAAAGCAGTTGTATTCAAAAAACCAGGTCATCATTCAGTTTGGCAGTTAGTCACTCATACACGACGAACGAAAAATACATCAAAGCCAAGACCAACGTAAGTGATCTGTAATATCTTTACCTACATCTAAGTAAAAACTTGACAATCAAAAATCAAAATTATTCAATATAGAACATGTAGGGTAGCTACGTTTACCTACAATAGTACAGATTGCAAAACAAAAGTCTCAGGATTTTGACCAAATTCATGTGAAAATCTTTGATTTGAGTTGAAAGTTACTCGTGAAAAATTTTAGCTCGGAGATGCCCCTCTGGAAGATAAATGGATGTTCAAAGAGAAGGAATTTTCAGAAAAATCATGGTTTTTTCGCTCTCGCCAGTGTCCAACCTGTTCTGAGAAAAATAGCACTGTTCCAAAATATGATAGATAATTATCAAAAAAAATCCAAAACCACTTTTAAGGTTCCACTGAGCGGTTAACAATTTCCAAGTCACTCATTTTCGAATGAAATTTGTGTTTTGAAAATTTTTTCTTCTCAAATATGTATTTCGTATTAATTACGCCGAAATCTCGAAAGATTTTACGTGCCAATTTTTTTGGTCGTTACAGCCAATAATGGCCTAAGTTGACGCAGTTTGTGAACAGGGTGGATGAAAAAAAATTGAGTTTTGTTTTCTAACTAAATTCAGAAGAGCTATTTTGAGTTGAAAGATACACTGACAAGGGAAGTATCCCAATCAGCACAAAAATAATTTTTTTTGTTGTTGGCTAATTTTTGAAAATTCCAATTTGAGCCAATATTAGAATTAGAAAAAAAAATCAAAATTTCATCAAAATGACTTGGAAAGCTGAAATTCGACCTCCGGAGTCAATTGGTGATGGTTTAGAACCATTTTCGGGCCTCCAGCGGATTTTACTTTCTTCATTTCTTCAAAATTAATAGAACAGTTCAAAACCGCCATCAATCGGCTCGGCAGGTCGAAAGTAGGGAAAAAACAAATTTCAGCATTCTAGGTCAATTGACTGACATTTTGATTTTTTTCTAATTCAATTTCAGTCCAGGTTTGAATTTTCAAAAATTAAAAAAAATCTAAAAATGAATTTCAGCACTTGAAATGTTGACTGATCGTACGTAGAACATAATGGTATACTTTGGGGCCCTCTTTCGCTTCCTCAGCCCTCAAAAAAACAGCATTTTCGAAAAAAAATCATGATCTAATCCCAAATGAAAGCAGGGTTTTCGAAAAATCCTCCTCTTTGAAGACTTAAATTTCTCTTACAGGGACACCTCCGGAGCTGAAAAATCTTAAAAGCAAATTAAAACTTGAAATGAGGGTGTTCGGTAAAATCAGTCAATGTCCTCCAACATTTTTTTTTTTTTTTGCAATCTCCCAAATGTACAAATTTTACGAGGTTTGAATTTGAAATGAAAATCAATAAAGATCAAATTCACACCTATCATGAGAAGGAGCTCAAGTTATTCCTCGCTGTTTTGAAAATGTAACATTTCGAGAAAAATCTACACAATAACATGTTTTTCTCTAAAGGTCCTTCATGTCAACAACGTGATATTGAATACCCAAAATTCGAAACTATTCATTTTAATTCAAGTTATTTGAATAAATTACAGATCGGCAGAATGTTTGAACATATTCGAGAAAGTTTAAAACAGATCATAGAGAACGCCTCCTGGATGGATGAAAAGACCAGACAAAGAGCGCTGAAAAAATTACAGTTGATGAAGTCATATCTGGTATATCCGAGTGCACTCAATGAAACAGCCTTACTCAATGAGTTATACAAAGACGTAAGTGCGTTTTTAGTTTGAATGCAGGTATCAGAAACAGCTTAAGAAAGATCTCAGATAAGCTTAGATTTCGTTTTTTTTTAAAATTCCAGGTAAAGATAACCGCCAATTTCTACGAGACACAGATTTCAATCAATGAGAACCGAATGAAAAGATTCCTAAGCACGAAGAATCAAACAAACGATCTGGACAAGTAAAGATTACATTTTTCCAAACACGTTGTATTATTCCAATTTAAGGGGGAAAAATCAATTTAAAATTTGTTTACAGAATTGAAATAGATCCTAGCGAAGTGAATGCTTTTTATGATCCTTCAGAAAATACCATGAGTATGTCAATTCTCTAGATACCTATTTGTAAGATTTTAAAAACGTGTAGGTATTTATATATTTAAAATTTTTCCACCAGTCATTCCAGCTGGCATACTTGGAGTATCAATTTATAACAACAGTCTACGGTTAGTACGAATGCTTATTCATATCATATACCTGTGCCTATTTCGAATTATGACCAACGTGCCTTTCAATATTATACATACTTACATCCTATGTTATTTTAATTGATGTATTCGTGAATTTGATTAGAGCTTTGGATTACGGTGCAATAGGACATATCGTAGGTCACGAAATAACTCATGGATTTGACAATTCAGGTTAGATCTAGACGAAATTTCTTCAATAAAATACAAATAACATTTATTCGTGATTCTATGGCTACGTTTGGATAATTTTCAGGGCGAAAATACAACGAGACAGGAAATAAAGAGGATTGGTGGCTAAACGCAACTTTGACCTCATACAAGGAAAAAGCTCAATGTTTCGTCAATGCCTATGGCAATTATAGTTCAAACTTTCTCAACATTACACAAAAGGTAAGTACTAAGAAAAAAATTACTCACTGTGACATTCCTCTAAATATTGAATCTTTCATAATTCCATGTTCAAATGCAAAAACATTCACCATCTGAAAACAGACAAATATAATAACAAAATTGGTTGAGTGTATTGGATTTTTTCCTGATGAAATAAAAATATTCTAAAACACTTTTAATTATGTAGTACCTACAAGAATAATCGAAATGAATAACGTGAAACTACGAACCAATAATAATGCATATTTACACCTTTTCCCCCCAGGCTGACGGTGTAAGAACGTTAGGAGAGAATATCGCCGATAATGGTGGATTCAAGGAATCACTTTTGGCTTACAGAAGAGGTGTAGCTGAATATGGACCGGAAGCGATACTGCCGAATTTTGAAACTTTCACTCACGAACAACTCCTCACACTAGCATTTGCCAATGTAAGTAATTTTTGAGATATAATTCATAATAGGTAGATATGTATCAACTATCAAATCATACCAGTGGGGTACACACAGATATTTAATAACACTCCGTCAACTCTGTTTCTCACAGGTATATTGTGAAAATCCAACGAAATCGTATGCGGCATTGGTCAAGTACGACGTACACAGCCCACAGGCAATTCGTGTCAACGGAGTACTCAAAAACTCCAAAGAGTTCGCTGAGATTTGGAAATGTCCAAAAGGTAGCAAAATGAACCCGGAAGAGAAATGTACTGTTTGGTAATGTTTCGAGCCGAATTTTCATCTTAGGAGATGCAATATACATACGTAGACTGTGATTTTAAAATTTTAGCACTTCGTTGCTTACATGTAATTAGATATAATGGATAATAAAAAATATACAACTTTACGCGTCTTTTGATTTCAAAAATTATATTTTTCAATGTTTTGCCATTATAAGTAATAAAATCTGTGAAATATTCGAGAATAAAATATTTTCAAACCACGAATTAACTAAGTAAACTAAAAACATGCGATTTGTAAATTTTGGTCGACTTGAATTTTGATGGCAACGACCCAGATCAACGTAAAATATCAAAATGATATAATCTTTTGGAACTGGACTATTTTTTCTAAAACAGGTTGGTTGGGTAATAACTAATGAAAAGAGTAAAAAAAAACTACGATTCCCTGAATTTTTTCGAAAACGTCATCTCTTTGAGAGCTCACATCTCCCCTCCAGGAACACCTCCCAGCTAGAAAAAATTATGCAGTTTGTGCGAATGGAGCTTTCCAATTTGCAAGTACAACCAAGTAGAAACAACGTAAATGAAAATGTACATATATAACGCGATCATCACTGTTTATTTCTAGAGTTTCGAAATTAGGATAAATCTGTGTACAATGACGTTTTACACTATCTATTTACACTAAATTTCACGATTATATATTAGGGTAGGGGTAGGAAAAGAAAGTGAGCCATAATCAAAAAATTGCACGACTACCGAATCAAATGCCATTAGCAAGTTGTTAAACGAAACGTGAAGGTGAACAATTAATTATTTTTAATCACGATCAAATGCCTTCATAAAAACATCTACTAGCGGCCAATTTTGCATGATTTTGGAATAAAAAAAATTAAATACACAGATCAATTAACGTGGCTACTTATTAAATAGGTACCTATTTATTTTTAGATTTTTTCCAATTGCTTGAAGATTTGCATTAATTAGCAAAGTAGTGCGATGTGCAAAATTTAATCTAGTCTGATTAGGCTAATAAAATCATTGTTCAGACTGCATCATTATTCATTAACAAAATTAACTTATCGTTAGTTGACGTATTCTGTATTTATTCAAGTTAGTTTAAAATTTATATGTATGTATAATTTATTCGTCGATTCAATTTTTGAAAGATAATTTATTAAATTCAGTAACAATTTTTCAATTTTTTTTTATCCTGGGGTAAGTAGTAGCTTTTAAACTTAATCTGAATTTTAGATTACAAGAATTCATAAAATTTCAATTAGTTCAGTGGCAAAATGTATTTCTTGAACGATAAGCGGCAAATTATGATAAAGCTTTGAAATTTGGTATGATGAACAAGGACACCAAAAGAAAATTTTTAAGCCCGGGAGACAATCGCCAAGTCCCATAGGAGGGGAATGGGGGTGATTTGGGGGGAGGGTTCAACCCCCATTTTTAAATTTGAGATTTTCTGAGTAAAGTTTTTGCATTTTTCTCAAAAATACCCCAAAATTACAGTTTTTTAACCCTAGACCACACGCTGACCTTCCATCGACATTTTTATGGTCATTTTCGGATTCTACAGGTCAATTACAATGCGAATCGACCATCAATACTTTCACATACCTCTACCGTGGGTGTACAGAGGGGTCTGAAGGGGTTAAAAATTGGCGTTTTTTCGGCATTTTCTCACAAAAATCGGGGTTTTTGAACTGTGCACCGGATACAATTAGCGGGAGAAGGTTCTAATGTCAAATTTCGAATACTACAAAGCAAATGTCATCGAATAAGACTCGGAGGCACTTTTTACCCCCCCCCCTTATGGGAGGTAGTAGAGAGGGTCAAATTTGACCCATTATCTTGCTTATGTTGAATCAATTTTAGAAATGTAATCAACGTATGAGTACATTTCCTTACTAACGAGATAATGATGTTTATATCAATGTTTTTTGTACCGTCGAGCCCAAATTTGCAATAATTTTTTCGATTCCAAGGCGGGGGGGGGGGTGTGAGACCAATTAGACCATATAGGGGAGTAGGTGTATTTTTCACAAAAAATCGACATGTATATCGAAATGTAGGTTTTGAAGGATGTTGATTTCAGAAATGCTATCAGTTTTTCATTTTGGTCGAAGCTAAGGGGATGATATTGCATTCAGGGGGTGGGGGATGACATTTTTCACAAAAAATCGACATGTATACCGAAATGTAGGTTTTCAAGGATGCTGATTTCAGAAATTCTATCGATTTTTCATTTGGGTCAAAGCCAAAGGGTTGATACAGTATTCGAGAGGTGGAGGATGAAAGTTTTCACCAAAAATCGCCATGTATGTGTACCTACATCAATTTCTTTTCTCTCAATAATTACCTTTTGTGTTCCGGCTCAGCGAAGTGGGAGTCTGATTAATATGTTATTTGACATAATTTTGTTCAAATATTTTCGATTATTCATGATACTTGAAGGGCTAGTTACTAGATGGAGATTTTTCAGAATGAAAATTGTGTCATTGGAAATTGCTGCATCTTGAATAATTATGATTTTACTATTCCAAAACCATGATAATTTAACAAACCTTCCATACATCATTTTTTCATTCCAAAGACACTATCTCCATGTAAATGTACGCTGAGACCTCTCATCAGAATGTGAGAACGGGGTTGAGAAAGCTGACCGAGGAAAAAGTTGGAAAAATATTTTTATAACTCCCAATGAAGTGATAAAACAATTCTCATTTTGTCGAAAAGTTTTCTTTTCTCTAAATTTCATCCCCCCCATCTCTCGAATACTGTATCACCCCTTTGGCTCCAACCCAAATGAAAAATCGATAGAATTTCTGAAATCAGCATCCTTGAAAACCTACATTTCGGTATACATGTCGATTTTTTGTGAATAATGTCATCCCCCACCCCCTGAATGCAATATCATCCCCTTAGCTTCGACCAAAATGAAAAACTGATAGCATTTCTGAAATCAGCGTCCTTCGAAACCTACATTTCGATATACATGTCAATTTTTTGTGAAAAATAGACCTACTCCCCTATATGGCCTAATTGGTCTCACCCCCCCCGCCTTGGAATCGAAAAAATTATTGCAAATTTGGGTTCGACGGTATAAAAAACATTGATATAAACATCATTATCTCGTTAGTAAGGAAATGTACTCATACGTTGATTACATTTCTAAAATTGATTCAACATAAGCAAGATAATGGGTCAAATTTGACCGCCTCTACTACCTCCCAGAAGGGGTGTAAAAAGTGCCTCCGAGTCTTATTCGATGGCATTTGCTTTGTCGTCGTCGTCGTCGTAGTCGCGCTCCTTTACAGGAGATAGCGTATATGTCCATCTATATTAGCCGGTATCTAGCGTATCTAATTGTTTCTTTCAGGGTCTTGCAGGGGGAGTTGGCCGGTGAGTTTGTTGTTAACAGTTCCGATCGTTTCCTCCCTCTTGTCAATCTTCCTTGGATTTTCCCCTGTACCGCTAGCATGAAAATACCGTTTTCTCATATTTTATGAGCTATATACTTTAGCTTTCTGTTTTTGATGTCTTCAACTACGACTTTCCGCTCCTCTTCTATTCTTGCTAGTACTTCCTTGTTGGTAATGAAGTCCTTCCACCAGATCCGTAGTAGCCTTCGATAGCACCACATCTCAAAAGCGGATACTTTCTTCTCGCATTCTGCACTCATGGTCCATGTTTCGCAGGAATACTTCAGAATGGTCCATACGTAGCATCGCATAATTCTCTTCCTCAGATCAATACTCATCGTTCGATTTCCCAGCACATTGGCAAGGTTGTTGAAAGCGGTCTTTGCCATTCCAATCCGTGATTTAATTTCTTTATGATCTCTACCATCGTTGTTTATCAGTGCTCCAAGGTACCTGAATTGCTTTACATTTTCAATTTCTTGTGATCCGATGTTGATTTTGACCTCTTTATCATCTCCTTTCGTAAATCTCATCACCTTGGTCTTGCCTGCATTTATTTTCATTCCATATTTTAATCCAGCACTGTTGATTTGGTTGATCATTTTCTGCATCTGCGCCTCTGTCTCAGCAAGGATCACTTTGTCGTCTGCATAACTTATTTCATTTATTCTCTTGCCGTTGATCTTGAATCCCATTCGTTCGATTCGCGCTTCTCTCATTATTTCTTCTGCATATACACGTTGAACAACCTGGGTGAGAGGGGGCATCCTTGCCTCACACCTCTCTTTATTCCACATCCGTTCTCCGAGTACTCAGTTCCAATCTTGATGTTAGCGCTTTGCTCCCAGTACAGGTTCTTGATTATTTGCAGGTCTTTGTGATCGATATTGTATTTTTCCAGGATCTCCAACATCTTCTCATGGTTGACACGATCAAATGCTTTTTCATAATCGACGAAGCAAGCAATGATTTCCGTATTTGCATTCAGTGCTCTTTGAATGATCACTTTCAGCAGGGCAATTGCATCTCTCGTCCCTTTTTTTGCTACAAAGCCATATTGTGTTTCGCTTAGATTTCCATCTATCTTCTTTTCAATTCTGGCATTTATGATGGAGAGTAGTAGCTTCAGTGCGTGGCTCATCAGTGCGATGGTTCTATATTCAGAGCATTTTTGCGAGTTGTTCTTTTTTGGTATTGGTACAAAATTTACTGCTTTGAAGTCCTTAGGCAGAGTGCCTTCATCATATATTTTGTTTATTATCTTCAGCATTTGCTTTGTAGTATTCGAAATTTGACATTAGAACCTTCTCCCGCTAATTGTATCCGGGGCACAGTTCAAAACCCCCGATTTTTACAAGAAAATGCCGAAAAAACGCCAATTTTTAACCCCTTTAGACCCCTCTGTACACCCAGGGTAGAGGTATGCGAATGTATTAATGGTCGATTCGCATTGTATGTAATTGACCTGTAGAATCCGAAAATGATCATAAAAATGTCGATAGAAGGTCAGCCTGTCATCCAGGGTTGAAAAACTGCAATTTTGGGGTATTTTTGAGAAAAATGCAAAAACTTCACTCAGAAAATCTCAAATTTGAGGCATGCCTCTCTCTCAGATTTAAAAAGTAATGGTATTTTCTAACTCAGCGGGGTTCAATCATGTGGAATTGACACCAATATCGCCCCAATAGCCCTTTTTGGAAAAATGGGGGGTTGAACCCTCCCCCCAAATCACCCCCATTCCCCTCCAATGGGACTTGGCGATTGTCTCCCTGGCTCAAAAATTTTCTTTTGGTGTCCTTGTTCATCATACCAAATTTCAAAGCTTTATCATAATTTGCCGCTTACTTACAGTTTGCCACTGAACTAAATATTCAAACGGAATTATCTACTTTAGGATTTTTTCAAAATGAGAGGACCATTATCAACCCGTGTTTCTACGTTAGCAATCATATTCTTTTCTGGTAAGTAAATCCAACTATGTTGTGTACAGAAATAAATGCGATAATTCAGAGCTCGAACACAATTTTTTCTAAAAAAAAGAAGTTACTCTAGTAACCAAAAAAAATTAAAATCTAAAAATGAAACTCGATTGAGACATTTGCAGTTTGGCAATTTTTGAAAAATCAATACATGGGCAATTTCAGCCAAAGGCAAGGCTTTTTGGCAATTTCTGCCAAAAAAACGAGATTTTCAAGTGATTTTTTTGGCAATTAATAACTTTTTTTGAAAATTTTCGAAAAAAAGGAAACAATTATTAAAAATTTTAAGCAAAAAATTACGCTTTTTGGGCAATTTTGACAAAACGCGAAACTTTTTACTGCTTTTGACAGAAAGCTAGATTTTTGGGAAGTGGTTTTTGGCCAAAAGTGAGAATGCTTGGTAATTCCTGACAAAATTAACGTCTTTTTTTCTAAAAAAAAGGGCCAAAATTTGAAAAAATTGGTATGTTTGAACTTTTTTTTAAATGTTGCTCAACTTTCACAACGAAAATTTAGAAAGACAAGCCAAAAAGTATCTGTCTTTAGTAACATTGGTCGGTACCTTTGCTAGGTATGTACTTGAAAAATATATCTTAGTACAAGTCCTGAATGATTGCACGTTATTTTGAATTAATTTAGTATTTACTATAGATTGATTGCTTTAATCAATTACTCGTTTCAGTTTCGAGTTCGTTTTTATTGGTATCGTCACAGAACTCCACCAAAAAAGTTTGTGAAACAAAAGAATGTTTATCCGCAGGTGATACAATTTATTTCACTACTTGGACTTTTATGGCAAATAAACATTTTTTCCATTCCCTTCGCTCTTCTAAATTTATCCCATATCTTTTTGCCAATATAGCGCAGAATTTGAAAGAATCGATCGACTTTGAAGCAGATCCCTGCGACGATTTCTACCAATATGCTTGCGGAAATTGGCCAAACGTTCATAAAAATGAGAACGGTAGTGATATCCCACAAAGTACTCTACTATTGCGGAAGAATGAAATTAATGCCGAAATTGTCGGTAGGTATAGTGACTTTTATAATGATTAAATTACGTATTTTCACACTCTCTGAAGAATAATTCATCAAATTCGATAATGCATCGTCTGATTGCAGATTTTCTAAAACAGAATAATACCAAAGACGAACCAAACGCCGTTCACAAGGCTAGGAAATTCTTTTGGCTGTGTTTAAACGAAGGTATGTAATGCACATTGCATAAGCAGATAGATCATAAAAATAGAATATCGAAGTTAATAAATAGGTGGGCTAAATAAATTAAATTGATTTACAAATGTGATTTGTAGCTGCTTACAGCAATAAACTGGATCTGATTGAACCTCAGTTGAAAGAAATTGGTTTATCATTAGTTCCTTTCCTTACTGAAGAAATCACAAATAAAACCTTCGACTACACGACGGCGTTGGCCAAAGCACCCAAACTGACCGGAATCAATGTTCTTTTCGATATCACAATGGACTTACATCCTTTCAACCAAACTCTAAACAAAATCGTATTGAGTAACCTTAAAGAAACATCAAATTCTCTAAATACGACTTCACCCATGGCAAGGTACGAGCTATACCTACTTACTTATCTACTTATTTAAAAAATATGTTTCACACAAATACCTACGTAAATATGTAGGTTTTAAAATTACGGATTCGTTTATTAATTTTTAGTGAAGAAAAAATTTCTGAAGCCAAATTCATGGCCGATATAATGCAAAAATTGTGCGTATTGAGAAGACCAACAGACTTTTGCACAAGATGGATTGCACCAGACAATAAGGCTAGGAATGACACGATCAAAAACATTCTGAAACAACAAGATGAAATTAAACAGGTAATTTTAAATTATTGTAATTTTTTACAATCAATTTTTTCGAGCTCCAGTCACCCGTCCCCACTCTTTTAAAATAAATTACTGCGTTTGTATATTGTACTTATGGTTTTGATTTTTAAAATATTCAAACCAAAACTGAACATTGAACCTTGCCAATTTTTTTAGTCATCATAAAAATTTCGATTCGGGCCTTTTCTCCCCTCTCCAATTTCAAAAAAATTAACCCTACAAAATTTCCATGTCAACCTTCATTTTTCCATTAAGAAGAAAAATCATAAATTAAAAGAATACTTACGTCTTTTTTTTTTTTTGGGGGGGGGGGGTGTTTATAATTATTAGATTATTACACCCCACGTCAGATTATATTGAATTTGTCAGGTTGTGTTTTTTAACAATAGTAAGTAATAAATTGTTCTATTTCGGAGGGGCTGTCAGAAACGGAGAGAGAGTTTTCATCTATTTGAAGAGATAATCGATCTTGGTGTAATTGGGGACAATAGAATAGAAGGTGTTGAACAGATATGGGTTCAGAAGAGCAAAATTGACATGATGGTTTAGGGGCTTTTAGGTAAAGATGGTTATGTGTGATTTTGGTGTGTCCAATTCTCAGCCTTGTCAAGATATAGCTTCTTCGAGTCTATTTAAGTGGGAGAGGTTTTTCCAAGGATGAACTGATTTTTTATGTTGAAAGAGCTTGTTGGCTGTTTGTTGGGACCAGAAATTTTGCCAATTCATGTATATATTTTGATTGAGAAAAGATTTGATGTCGTCAGCTGTGATGACGATGGTAAGGGGGGAAAGAGTAGTTGCAGATTTCGCATAAGTATCAACAATTTCGTTTCCAGTGATTCCAATGTGGCTGGGAACATACATAAACTGAATAATAAAGTGGGAATTTTGTAGCTCAAGTAGTTTTTTAAGAATATTTTGAACTATAGGGTGATCAGAAAGTAGGTTTTGTATAGAAATCAATGAACTTAAGGAATCACTCTGGATCAAAAAATTTATGTTATCTGGTTCAGAGGTGAGTATATCACAGAGGCAATGATAGATAGCAGTGAGTTCAGCAGAGTAAATAAATGAACAGTTTGGGAGTTTGCAATTTGAAATTTCACCATTAATATAGTATGCATATCCAGAATGATGATTTGGTATTTTTGATCCATCTGTGAAACAGAGGTTGAATTCGGGATATTTTGATAGAAGTTCTAGATAGTTATTTTTAACTTACTAATGGGGAATGATTTTTCTTTGAATAATTATTCAAATAGTAGTCAATTTGGGGAGGTTTAAGCAGCCATGGAGATTAGGATATTGGTTTTTGAACGAGAGTTTTGGGGTCTATTTGAAGGTTGGTTAATGTTCTAACAAAATCAGAGATAGGTCCTTCTAAATGTTCAAAAAGCTGAGGGTTGGGTAGGTGAATTGAATATTGGAGTGGGTGAGATTGATTGGTTGAAGCTGTTGTGAGAATTTATTTGTTATTAAAGTTCTTCTGAAGTCTGGGGGTAATCTGTGCAAAGATATCTCAAACAATCGTTTACGTATGTATATTGTATATTAGAAATAAAGAAATTGCAGAAAAGTTTCTCTCAAACAGTGGTGAAATTGAAATTGATCGTAAGCCCATCAAAGCCAGATGGTATAGACAAGAAAGAAATGATAAAAAAAATTATCACATCCAATGTACCACCACATCCCTAGTGACAAGAAATACGCGTTTTAGTCTCACTTTTCAGCTATTACGCCCACGTTTTTTCAAATCCGCTCACTTGTTTTCAAATCCGCTTTCAGGATGTTCTACCTGAAACTGGTTTTCACTCCATCCGCACTGAGTTTATGCCATCTCACACTCCAGGGGGTCTTTCAAAAATTCAATTCCACATTGTGTTTACACGATTACGCTGGGCATAAACGCACCAAAAAACGCAGTCTCAAATTTACACAATTGACCGCATATTTTTTGTCAGTAGGGATGTGCCTCATGATGAAATAAGCAAAATAATAATTTCACATGGAATCGCTCCTTCTTCCAATATGAAGTTTTTGAGACTGTCACCAGAGGAGGATCTTACAGGTATCTTATCAGAACACTGATTTGTGTACATTCCTGCTGAAGATGCAACCAAATTACCTTCCTCTTGAGCTCATTGAACATAATGAAGATGAATACAGCGTATTCTACAATGATGCTGTTGTCAAATGCTTCATCTGTCACCAATCTGGATTTACCTCACAATCATGTGAATTTAGTAAGCAACCTCCTCCCAAAGATATTGAAATCACCGAGCAACCAACTGATTTGAGTCAAAAATCAACAGTCACCATTAAGGTAAACCCGCATTAGTACGCAGTTAAGGTTTGAGACGCTCCAGCTCCCAGAGTTGTGCATAAAAATTTACGAAATTTTGTACACATGAACTTTGAAGTCTTGGGTACATAACTGCTTACTCACTTTTGAATTTCCCATTGCTGCTTTTTCGTAATAACGCAAAAATGAGGGCAACTCAAATGCCTACTAATAGGAAGCTACCTTCCTATTAGTACGCAAATGTCCGCCTATAAGTACGCAAGAGTAAATACACATTAAAAATTGTAATTTTCAGATTTTCAAAAAATACATTTTTTTGACATCATATTTTTTGCCCATTTTTTTGAAATTAATGTTAGTATCATGATCAGACTTCATAATCTTGAACTTGGATGGACTAAATACCAATTTCAGCTAATTTTATTCACTTTAATGCGAAATGATCAAAAAAATGAAAATTTACATGCAAAAATGATGCGTACTAATAGGACTTAGGGGGTACGTACTTAGATATAGGAAGTTTTTTGTTCTGACATAAAATGATGTCTAGCTCTATAATAAAATAATATTTTCAAAATGTCTTTTTTTTCATAAGAAACTACATAAAATTACGGATCGATTGGTATAAGATACTTATCAAATAACTCTATTTTAATAATGTTCAATCTCATTTCCCATTTTGATGAAAAAAAAATCCAAAACACAGTTTTTCATTCAAATGGTTCTCAGAGACAGAGTTTTTATTCAAACTGCCTGATTTTTTCAGAGAAACTAGAGTCAGTAGTCAGCTACGTCATGGTGTGGTCAAATTTTCGATCAGTGTTACCAATCGCGAGAAAAACGCAATGCGTACTAATAGGCTGTGCGTACTAATAGGCAGGTTTACCTTACTGAGGTTACAGAAGTTGTAGATCCAATAAATCAGCCATCTACAAGCCATCTCAGTTCTGAAAATGTTGAACAAATAGAAATTGATCAACAACCTATTAAGAGACCCTTATCTACAAGTACTATCTCCCAGGATGACCAATCTGGCATTCAAACTATGTTATCAAATACCTAATGAAGAAACCATATCAACCAAACCAAAAAAAAGAGAAATAAGAAAGTCAAGCTTGAAGAAACAGAACCATTTACTATAAAACAGCTAATGGAATCTATAGAAGAAAATTTTGAGGAAAACAAAAATCAGTACCCTATATCATTCCATATTTTCAAAAGGATCCATATCATTTTGTTACTCAATTTACTAATGATATAGAAGGAGTCATTAAAATGCTATCTGAGAACTACAAGTACCTACTTGAAATACAGATCTATGAAAATTAGGTTCACAAAACTTAAAAACAAATTGAAAATGACTTCCCCTGATGAAGAAAAAACCAGTGATCAAGAAACAGATGAATCATCAGAAGATATATCAGAGAATGAAAAAAATTGAAAATCATCATTTAAAACGAATTAAACATCTAGTTATTGTAACATTTTAGTTTTTAGATAATACCTATTATGTTTACTAATTCTATAGCCATAGTGTAACTAGGTAGTAGTGTCTTTGTGATTGAAACACCTGCAGTCACCGAAATAATTATCAGCGCCAAAGTTTACTTTTGGATTTTGGGAAAACTTTTGAAAATTCATTAAAAAAATATTAATTACCTATTATAGCAGAATTTCAATTTTTTACTTCATTTCAAACAATGACTTTTGAGCCATATAGTCCAGTTCGCAACGAATTTTAAATTCCTCCGGAAAGGTCCAAAAATAGACTTGACTGATTCAAATTTTTGTGCAAAAACTAGACATTTTTGGAAAAGAGGCGTGAAACCATGAAAAAAGAGGTCTTTGAAAACAATTTAACCTAGCTGATTTTTAACCAGATTTTTTTTTTGAAAGAAGAAAAAATAAAGCCCAGGGACAGCCCAAAATCCCTTATGAGGTTCCGGAAGACTATTTTTCTTCGATTTTGCAAGCCTGATAATTTCCTTTTTTTTTTTTTTTTTTTTTTTTAACCAAAACTCTAAGGTCATTTTAGCCGAAGGCATTCCAACAAGATTCGCTCAAATTTAATCAAGTGTTCAGAATTGATTTGGTGTAGGATTGAAGGTGTTTGAGTGGGAATGACCGCAATTTAAAATTCACCAATGATCAGATTTTTAAGAAGGGGTGAGGGTAAGGGGGTAAAAAAAGGTCGGAATGGAAATTAATTGATAGAAATTCAAAAGTAGCATATTAAAGAATCAGCCTCTTGGAGCAATTTGGAGTGGAGAAAACAGGGGCTTTCGTGTATTTTCAACCTTGAAAACCCTTTTTGTCATGCCCCCCTTCCTCCATCAAATCGACTAACCGGCGTTTGGTGGCATAGCAAACCAAATCGAATGTGGTACCAACGTGTAGATCTCGCCGAGACGAACAGAACCCGCTACCTACAAGCCCCTTTATCTATTCATGGAAGGAAACTACGAGCGTCTAAAGTGTACCAAATGAGCAAAAAATGAAAAATTGTCAAAATGAAAAATTCGACCTGGGGAGCTTGTAGAGCATTCTTTTAGCTGAAAATTACAATTTTTGGCATTGGCTTACCTTCATTTTTGAAATTATGCAACTTTGAAGTTTTGAAACACATCAATTTGAGTAAAATTTCATCAAATTTTACTCAAATTGATCTGTTTTAAAACTTCAAAGTTGCACAAATTCTTCAGAAATGAAGGTAGGTCAATGCCAAAAATTGAAATCTTTAGCTAAAAGAATGCTTTACAAGGTCCCCAGGTCGAATTTTTCATTCTGACAATTTTTCATTTTTTGCTGATTTGGTACCCACTTTAGACGCTCGTAGTTTTCTTCCATGAATAGATAGAGGGGCTTGTAGGTAGCGCGTTCTGTTCGTCTCGGCGAGATCTACACGTTGGTACCAGTACCACATTCGATTTGGTTTGCTATGCCACCAAACGCCGGCTAAGTAGGCTGAAAAGCACCAACATCTGGATGTGGATTTTTTTCAATTACTTACTCGTAATATTTTCAGATCAACCTAGAACCTTCCGCACCAGTGTTAATCACATTGAAAGAACTACAAAATCTAACTGACAGCATTGCAATCGAAGTGAATACAACGATTTCCAAAGTAAGTACTTAGTAATTCAATGCATGCAATTTCGCTCTCATAAACTACAAATAATGAGATTTGGCCGCTAGTTTAATTGGACGAGATATATAGAAGAAACTTTTGCCGGTTTGGAGTTCGTTAAATTGAATCTCAAAGATCCGGCCTCAATTAAAATTTCAACTCCGGATTCCATCAAAGAAATAATACGATACATTTACGAAAAAAATAATTTAAGATTGATCGGTATGTTTGAATTTTAATACGATAATTAAAATTTATACGCATTATTCATAAGTTTTCTTTTCAAAAAACCCCAACATAGAGCTCGGACTTTGGTGGAAAGTTGCTTCTGAACTTTTACCCGCCATTGATTTGACAATTCGTGACATAAAGAATAAATTGAACAGCCTTGAAGTCACTCCAACAGTGTAAGGGGATTTCAATAATCTTCGAATGAGAATTCCTTTAAGTTACTAATTACGAAAGTGTATTTTGTCGATACAGAGAAAGCGGTTGTATTCAGAAAACCAGGTCAATATTCGGTTGGGCAATTAATTACTCATACACGACGAACGAAAAATACATCAAAGCCAAGACCACCGTAAGTGATCTTTATAATACCTAAGTAGAAATTTTACAATCATAATCAAAAATCAAATATGATTCTAAACAGGATATGTAGGGTAGGTACGTTTACCCACAATATACAGCCGATCGCAAGAAAAAAAAGGTCGCAAAATTTTGATCAAATTCACTAAAGATTTTCAATCGAGTTGAAAGTAGTTCATGAAAAATTTTAGCTTCGAAATGTCCCTGGAAGAGAAAAAAAATCGTAGTTTTCTCGCTCATAGCCGCTCGAAAATTAGGATCTTGACTGAATTCGGTCAAAGTCCTCCGACATTTTTTTTTCGCCATCTACTCATATTTAGGTACAATTTTCACACGGTTTTTATTTGAAATGAAAATCAATAAAGATCAAAATTCATAAGTATACCAAATGAGAAGGAGCTCAAGTTATTCCATATCATTGTTTCTTTTCTTACATGGCCTGCATCTTCTCCGTAATACAGAGAGTGTAACAAAAACCAACGTGATATTAAATATCCAAAATTCTAAACTATTAATCCTAATTTTTTAGTTATTCGAATACGTAAATTACAGATCGGTAGAATGTTTGCACATATTAGAGAAAGTTTAAAACAAATCATTGAGAACGCCTTCTGGATGGATGAGAAGACCAGACAAAGAGCGCTGAAAAAATTACAGTTGATGAAGTCATATTTGGTATATCCGAGTGTACTCAATGAAACAACCTTACTGAATGAGTTATACAAAGACGTAAGTAAGATTAGTGTGAAATGGCATCGTGGAAACATTAACACATCGCATAAAAATCTATAGGTACCTACTAATTACTTCTGATGAAGTATAAGTATATGGAGTCTACTTTCAGCTACACCAAAGATCTCTGATAAGCTTAGATTTTTTTTTTTTGAATTTTAGGTGAAGATAACCGCCAATTTCTACGAGACACTGGTTTCAATCCATGAGAATGACTTGAGAAGAATCCTAAGCATGAAGAATCAAACAAATAATCTGGAAAAGTAAAGATTACATTTTTCCAAACGCGTTTCATTTTTCCAGTACCTATTTGAAGAAAAAAAAATCAATTTAAAATTTGTTTACAGAATTGAAATAGATCCTAGCAGAGTGAATGCACTTTATGATACTCCAGAAAATACCATGAGTATGTCAATTCTCTAGATACCTATTTGTAAAATTTGAAAAACGTGTAGGTATTTATATATTTAAAATTTTCCCCACAGTCATTCCAGCTGGCATACTTGGAGTATCAATTTATACCAACAGTCTAAGGTTAGTACGAATGCTCATTCTTATCATATACTAGTCGGGGGTCCCGCATAACGATCACCTGCACCCCCTGCCGATTCTCCGGGACAACTTTTTTCTCAAAGGGGAAGTGCTAACAAGGGAACCTCTTAAGGGGTCCGCCTCCGATTTGAACATGACTGCGATTTTTGGAAAGAGCATGTTCTAAAACCACCAAATCCACATTTTCAGCTGCCCAAGTTCATTTTTCGATTTTTGGCGAATTTTTGAAAATCTAAAAATTGACTATTTTGGTGATTTATGCTTTTTTTTAAAAAGTACGTACTTGATCAGTAAAAATGTTCAAAATAAGTCCTAAAACTGATATTAACCCCCCAAATCCAAATTTCATCATTTCCAGCCATTCTGGAGCCTCCAGCGCGATTTTTCAATTTCTCCAGAATTTTGAATTTGCTCCAGAAGGCGTGAATATGAAGTTGGGCAGCTAAAAATCGAGTTGTGTGTTATACTCGACCTGTTTAACATTCTTGACCCATGTAAATATTTTGATTAAATTAATGTACGTATAGTCGTTCCATTGAGTTATCATTTCATAGGTACAATCACGATAATCATGGATACTTGTTGATGAGTAGTGTCGTAGAAAGATTGAAGTCTTTATGACGAGCTAGTTTGGTACCAAGAAATATTTCCTTTCTTAGGAGTATTTCTTGGAATTCACCTAAAGTATAATTATTACTATATTTCCTTGCGATGAAAAGTATATTTATTATCTTCACATATCTCAACCATTCTCACTCTCACTATTCGTCATCGTCGTCGTAGTCGCGCTCCTTTACAGGAGATAGCGTATATGTCCAATAATGTCCATCTATATTAGCCGGTATCCAGCGTATCTGATCGCTTCTTTCAGGGTCTTACGGGGAGAGTTGGCTGGTGAGTTTGTTGTTAACAGCTCCGATCGTTTCCTCCCTCCCGTTGATTTTCCTTGGTTTTTCCCCTGTACTGCTAGCATGAAAATACCGTTTTCTCGTATTTTATGAGCTAAATACTTTAGCTTTCTAGTTTTGATATCTTCAACTACGACATTCCGCTCCTCTCCTATTCTTGCTAATACTTCCTTGTTGGTAAAGAAGTCCTTCCATGAGATCTGTAGTAGCCTTCGATAACACCACATCTCGAAAGCGGATACTTTATTCTCGCATTCTGCACTCATGGTCCATGTTTTGCAGGAATATTTCAGAATGATCCATGTACGTAGCACCGCATAATTCTCTTCCTCAGATCTATACTCATCCTTCGATTTCCCAGCACATTGGCAAGGTTGTTGAAAGCAGTTTTTGCCATTCCAATCCGTGATTTAATTTCTTTATTATCTCTGCTGTAAACTTGAATTATCACCATTGGTTTTGGCTTGACCTCCAATCTCACGAGTAGTATCCTCTCTGATTTTGGAATTATGGCACTGATTTTATCGCTGATTCTGGTATGTATTAATATACCCACACCCTGTTAGTGTGTGTCTTTCCCAGCATAGATCATTTCATATTCTTTATCTACCCAGTTTCTACCATTTCCAGTCCATCGGGTCTCACTTATTAGTTATTCCTAACACGTCGATTTGCAACCTCCTGGCTTCTTTAACTACACTAGCAAGTTGTCCAATTTTATACAAAGTTTGTACATTCCAGGTTGCAACGTTGATGTTGTTCCGCCTTGTTTTGACTCCCTGTATTCTTAGCACCCTATCCGGCTGCCTTGGCAGATTAGGTTCACTAATTACTAGAGACTAAGGATACTTTTCGGCATTGTGCGCTGTTGAGTGCTTTTGGCTACACTCGTTTGACTTGTCTCCATGAAAGTGAAATATTTTCCTTATCAAAGATGAAACTCCTGTTTCCAGTGTTTCCTTTTCGTTCAAATCTTTCTTTATAATCATATTATTTCATACGAATATTATAAGTATTTTAATGATGAAACTCGTGTTAGTCCTGTTTCTTTTGAATGTTGATCTGTTTCATAATTTTGTCGACAGTCTTGTACTCTTGTTAGACAACAGTTTCCGATCCAAACATTACCAAATATACTTAAAGAAAAAACAGCTGTGATGATACTAGTCTTTTGAAATCAATTTGAAGAAATGTAAAACTCTTAACAGAAGTGATGTTACTGTACAATTGTACAAACATTTAGAACTTGGGATGTTTTTCAAAAGAAGATTGATATGATATCACATCAGTCAAAAAGTCAAATGTCGAAAAAATCGAATCAGATTTCCAACTGCTCACCAGGCATTTAACTCAAAGTATATTATTAAGCAACAAAATTTGTATTCTACAAGAAAGACAATGAAGAATAATTAGTAAAAGTTAATATAATATTCGAATATTATAAATTTATAATTAAATTAAAATTAAAAATCTCAACATGGAATAGGGAACTTGATTCAAAGTCAAACGAGCGTAGCCAAAAGCACTCGACAGTGCACGATTCTGAAAAGTATCCTTAGTCTCTAGTAATTAGTGATGAATGAACTAGTGATATAGAGCTTCCAACTACTCGTATCTATAAAATTGCACACTTTTCTCTTTTTTGGAAAATACTATCAATTCGCGTTTTCAGTAGTTCTCGATTAAGTTCATCGGAAACGAACATATCGATGAATTCTTTTCGTTGATCGATTGAAACGCACCAGTCTTTCGACAATAGGTGATCTTCGATATATGGAGATGAGATGAGTTGGTTTTTGAAATGTACAGCGACATCGAAATCGTTAAAAACATCCTTACTGATAAATGCATTCAGTTTTTCGTATTTAGAAATCATACTCGTAACGTCGAATCGATTCTCTAAAAATGCTATTCGCATTAACTGCTGTTTGTATAAATTGGCATCTTGCAAATTGGGAAACATAAATCCAACCATATCGTTAAACCGATCGAAATGCATTTCGGTAACTAATGATACCAAATATTTTCGCAACATTCTATCACTGACCATCCTCGTTTTCACAAATTCATTTATTTCTTCTTCTGATTGGAAACACTGCGCGATTAACTTATATAATTCTCCGCTTCTACGAACACAAGGGATTATCCAACACCAGTTACTCTTCCAGAAATCTTTCCTTTCGTCTTTAGTAGCAATTGAAAGTACAGCGGGCAATATTTTCATCTCCATAGTAGACGGACCTACGATGATATCACTTCGTATACTGTCGAATATTCTTCTTTCAGAAATTGCTTTCGTAACCGACTGTTTCAAGATATCTGAGGCACTTGTCCAGAGTTCAACGCATAAATAGACAAATTCGTTAAAATCACGACAAATCATACTATTTTCTGCTTCTATTCGCAACAATTTCAAAACAATATCGACAAAGGTAACCTCGGTAATTGCGGTTCGAACTTGTCTCCACGTAAATTCAAAATACTCTTGAGTATACGACGAATCTTGTACGATTTCACATACTAACGCGCTTCCTTTGACATTCAGAAAATTTACAAGTTCCGCATGTGTCAATAGCGGTAACACAAATCTCACAAAACCCTTGACATAGTTGGAAAAAATTACGAAACATGTTCGCAAATGATGCTCGGGTGGAATACGAGTCCAGAAATACGAAAACGATTGTCTACTGGGTATCATTAATTCACTTAGTGTTCTTTCTTCGAACGATGGACCGGTTCTTCGTATTTCATTTTTCATGCATGATATCCAATATCTGCAGAATGGGTTACGGTAGAATTTTGTTAGGACGTTTACATTATCTGCTACAACCGGCCAGATTCGAGAAATATCATCTTCAAAGCAGAACGAACACGCTATTGCAAACTTCATAGTCTCATCAATTTCACTACACTTCATCATCAGTTTGGCAGTCCTTTCGTAATGAATACATCCGTCGTAATCGCACACAAAATTTTGGAAATACTCTAAGATAGCATTTCTGTTGCCGTATTCGGAAAAAGATAATCTTCGGTAATGTAACCACAGCCAACCGTTTAAGGAAATTCCAAATCGGCTCACATATTCGTTGATTAATCTTCTAATTTCTCGAGGAAGATGAGTAGCGAGTTGGGTTTTTAATGATGAGCAATCTCCTGATGGGTAAAATTGATTCAAATGTCCACTGGAACGAAAACTTTCAATTTCGAGCCGCCACAATTCCAGGCTAATGACAATGGCTGAACAGTCTTGGAGCGAAATCGGAGTCGGTTGTAGGACGTCGTATACACTTACATCAGCCATCGAATTCAAATTTAAAATAAATTGCAGAATACTTCACGCCGGTAACAATTTTTTCGAAAAAACAAACTAATTTGTAATTTTAAATCGCACTTCCACATGTGATAAGATGATAAGTAACCGCGAAAAAGTAGATACCTCAATTACAAAATAATGTAAGCCAGGCCTAACCACACCACCAAACCACCTGACTACTGGTAGTGCACTAAGATATCTGTAGGATCATTGCGGTATGCGGTATCCGCAGTGTTGAAAAAAAAACGGTTTTTTTTTTTGTTTTAAACAATTAAATGTAAAAACAGTTCCATTGATTCGTTGTTTAAAACAGTGTTTAAAACAACACGTTTTAAACAAAATTATGAATAAATAAAATAAGCAAAATAAATAGGTATAGTCAAAACTCAAATCTCAAAAGTCTTACTTTTGTTATTTAAATTTTACCTATTCATCATGTAGTGTTCTTTGAGTGCCATACGATTGAAATTTCTGTTTATCATTTTTATATTGGTTATCAAATGATTTTTAAAAGTGACTATGATTGTAAAAAATTGAGAATTTTATGAGAAAAATTGAAAAAAACATGTTTTTTTTCCATTTCAAAAAAAACCAACGTTTAAAACGTTTTAAACGTTTAAACACTTCCCTTGTTTTAAACACTTGAATTTTTTTGGGCTGTTTAAAATACTGTTTTAAACATGTCTGTTTTTTTTTTATCGGTGACCACTCCTGATTTCTTGAAAATACGATTTTCGACATGGGTAGGTATGAACTTATGTATTTTTATGAATTTTATTAATACCTCGAATTTATTTTTTATTCAGCTTCGATCTTCTTCATATAAGATTTCACATTGCATTTCACCTCTCGAAAACTTATTTTCATAGTTGATCATTTCCAGTTATTTCAAAATCTTTAGCGAGGCTTCGATATCAGGTATTTTCATAAACTCGTAAATCGTGTGAAAACTTGTACCTAATTCAATTCTTTCCAGTTCATTTGAATTAATGAGCTAAAAACGGGGAAATTATGAAAATTTCGTCGAATTAATATAGAATACTGAAATCTGATAGTAGGCTATGCAACTACCCAATTTTCAACCCTTCGATCGATTGTAAACGGTTTCGAACCGTTTTCAGTAGATATATACTGGAGCCTCCCGCAGATCTTTGAAAGGAGAAATTTCCACAAATGAAATTGCAAAAAATCTAAAATTTACGTTTCAGTCGAACTTCAATATGTACCATTGTACCTAAGCTGAGTCGATCGAAGGTGACTTCAAGCCACCAAAACGTTCCTGAACGCTCCAAAACGGCTTAAAACCATTTTCAAGCGACTCGGATCCAACCGAATTTCAGATTTCATTTGTTAAACTGCAAGCCTACAAAGAATTCTACAGTGCTGGATAAACAGAAACTGATTTTCCATACCAAAAAAAAATAAGCAACTTCGATAACCAAAACAGCTCGAAATAGTAACCAAAGCCAGCAAAAAATTGAAAAATCGCGAGTAAAATATTTCATAATGTAGAGAAAAATGACCGAAAAAAAAACAGAACATTTCAAATTGATTATGTGGTTTTCAATTTCAAAAATTTGAACTGTTTTGCAACTTTTTTGAGAAAAAAGTGAGATTTTCGACAATTTTCGGCAGCAAATTGAAAATTTTTGCAATTTCTGCCGAAAAGTTTAATTTTTGGAAAAATTCGAGCCTCTTTGGAACTTTTTTTTACAAAATCAAAACCTACTCGTGATTTTAGCCGTTTTGCTTTTTGCTAAACATTACAATTTTTTTCATAATTATAATAATTATATGTACTTGAAAAAGCGAGAATTTCTGGAAATTTTCAAGAGAAAACAAAGACTGACAATTTTAACAAAAGGACGGATTTTTTGAAAATTTCTGGCAAACACACTCAACAACTTTTCGAAAAAAATGAAACTTTTTTTGCCAAAAAACCTAATTTTAAATTAATTTTAGCAAAAAACGAGAGTTTTGTTCAATTTTTTGTAAAAAAAAAAAAAAAAAAAAAGATACAATAATATTCAGCAACTTATCAAAAAAGCGAAAATTCTCGAAAGTTTCTGAAAAAGCGGGAATTTCTTACGAAATGATTTTTAGTAAAAAATTTGACTTTGGCAAATTTAGCGAAAAACACAGCGATGTGGGAATTATTGGCAAGAATATGTGACATTTTTTTCGCAATTTTTGTGAAATGGAAAAAAGCGAGATTTTGAGCAACTTTTTGTTTTAGTGAAAACAAATTTGAATAATTAAATATTGTATAAAAAGTAAATATTTTCAACAATTTTGTTAAAAGTGAGCGAGACTTATTTCCGAATTCTCAGTGAAAAGACGAAACTTTTTTTTTTTGGCAATTTCGGGCTAATTATGTAGGAAGCGACAGTTTTCAACAATCCAGACAATGACAAGATTTTTTGATATTTTTGACAGAAGGTGAGACTTTAGTAACTTTGGCAACAGGCAGGGCTTTGTAATCGATGAAAAAAGGCTACGGAAGCATCATTAATGAATAGCTCGGCTTAAATTTTCAAAAATTTCTCATCACTTTTCGAACACCATGACGACATTTTCAATCCCTAGATTTATAAACAAATCTGTTTATAAATCTATTAAAGAGAGGAGCATCGATGTCCCTCTCTTTAAAAAATCAATTGCTGGTAAGTACGTGTTTTTTCATTAAGACATGCTACGAAAGCATAAGTTTTCCGCCCTCCGTGCATGCTACGAAAATGATCTATGTTTACCCGGGTCGAAAATGAAGATCTTTTAACTTTTGAAGCGCCCTGGAGGCGGAAAAAGCATTCTACGGAAAAATGAAGTCGAGGAAAATTATAGAGAATTAAATTTCCAATCGACATAATGCCTTTAGTTTTTTTCTAGGAGGCTCAGTACTCGATATATTTACTATGCAAAAAAAGGGGTCATACTCATCACTTTAACCAAAAACGGGCGTAAAACTTATTTTCGTAGCATGAATAATGAAAATATCTTACAATGCAAAAAGCGACGTGAAGAATGTTTGGTCCTTGTATTGTAATATACTATTATCTGCAGCAGGATTTTTTCATTCGAAACATTAGTAAATCCGATCAAATGTTCTATAGCAACAAATTCGTATGATTTGGTTTTAGATTGAGGGTGACGACATAAATTCATTTTTAAAATTCATGGCTACATCAGCATTCCTCTTCTCATAGGAGATAGGTGGCGTGACAAAGGACAGTCAACAAGAACTTAAGTTCTCTCGAGGTTTGTGAAGTCCAATACAGTTATAAATATGTCTTCAAATAATCTACTATTCGATGTAATGTCTGTGAAAGCCGAAAGTTTCAAATCTTCGGCAGCAATGTTCCATGTTTCAAAACATAATTGAAGAAAATTATCAAGATTGCGATTATCAACGACATATCTGTCCAGTACCCTGCACCCAATTATAGAATTCTTGATCCAATTCAAAACTCGATCACATAGACTCATGTAACCTCACTTTGCATCATCTTCACGATCAGATTTGCGAAAGCAATCTGGTTCATCGCGTTTCTAACGTAAATCCAAGTCGATAGCACGACTTCTTCATTTTAACGAGAAATTTTCAACAAAGCATAGGTATAACAAATCACAACCACTCTCATGAAAAAATTTAGATCGTCCAATTTTGATAAAATTAATCGAACAACATGATGGTAAATCGTTGTAAAGAAGTCGATAGCTTTCCGCAAACGATTCTCCGCTGGAATAAGATTCTAAAAATTATCCAGAGATGGTCTATTACGAGACGAGAATTCATCAAACATCCGTCCTTCGATGGGAGGATCGGTTATTTGGATATCATTTTTGAGAAAAAAGGATCCAGTACGAGTATATGTGAATTAAGAGTTTTCAGAAAAGTTGTCACACATGCGAGGACGTCTTCTTCAATGCAAATGGCCAAATTCGTTTGATACCTATCGTCCGTCTTCGAAACAATACGTACAAGCGATTAAAAACTTCTGATTGACATCGAAAAGACGATTCCCAATGGTCAGTTTTTTGAAAATTTTGAGACCAAAAAATACGTAACCTTTCGGATGCACAGACTTGAAATCGGGCTCAAACTCCAAAAACCTTGATTTGTGACTGGAAAAGACGATTCCCAAAGCTGTAGCTAATCAACTGAATTTTTCGAACATTTTTGAGAATTTCTTTGAAATTTTTGAATCCAAAAAATTAGTACCTACCTCATGAGCTCTAGGTATCTGAGAATTACTATTTTACTGTTTTGGACACATTTTTTCATTTTTTTTTTAAATCGCGGTTTGCTCTAAATACTTATGTACCTACCTATCGCACTTTTTCGAAAACAGAAGAATCTGAAAATTCGCCGAAGGCTCCAGAATGATTCAAAACCATCACCAAACGACTCGAGAAATTAAAAGTAGAGAGTAAAAACCAGGGATCAAAAATGAAGTAGGTAGGTCTAGGTAGTAGGTACATACCAAATTTTAGTTTTAACCTTTCTGCGCCAAATTTGATTTTTAAAAATTTACTAGAAATCGAAAAATGCGCTTTAGCTTTTTAAATTTCAACTTATGTGTTTTCGCTCGCTCATTCGATTTAGCTTTGTCAGGTTCAACCATCAGGTGAGCTAACAATTTCAGCGTTTGCATTTAAAATTGCCAAACTTAGGTATGTTTCAGGTAAGCATACTTTTGACGCACATGGTATAATACTACCTACTAAAGTAGATTAACGTAATTTGAAAACTCACCTAACGTTGGCAAGGGTATGTCGACGACTGCGTAGAAAGCAATTATGATATTTTTGAAACTCGCCGATGCTTCCCTGCTCAGCCTGCATTCTGTTCAATGCGATGCTGGAGATACCGACGCTTCCGCATGTTTTATATCCGAACTAGAACTGCTACTGGTCGCCGAACGAGTCCTCAAATTACGTTTCTTCTTGCGCCTCTCGCACTTTTGCAATTGCGGGTGCTACTGATAAGCGCCGGACGTCGATAGCGTTGACAGAGACGTTTTCGCTTCGTTTAATTAAAATCAACGAGTTGGAACTTTCAGGTATGGGATCTTCTTTAAGCTGATCCGTCTTCCTTTTCGATATCGTGCAGCTCCTTGATGGTCAGATAGTTATTCAAACACGTCGTCTGACCGCCCCTCCCACCCGCCTGATCTCCACCACCGGCATCATCCTCCTTGGGCGGATCTGCTGGGCCGATAACTTTGCCAGATGGACTCGTGGATGATTGTACTGCGGATGATTTAGAATTTGATGCGGACGCTGCGGCGGCGGCTGGGGCTGCAGTAGCGATAGTGACCGAAGCCGAGTTATAGCTGGCAGCTGAGCTCGGCGCCCCTGAGCTGATCGTGGTTACGATGTTCGAAGGATCTCGCGACTACAGCTGCTCTGCGCATCGGCGGCAGCATCATCAATTATATACTTTTGAACACTGCACCCCCCCCCCCACTACGCCTGTTTTATTACGGTGAAATGATAACCACTGCAGCGCCACCGTCTCCTCGCAATTTTCTCTTCCTCACGAGCTTCTTGTAGATTTTCCTCTTCACGAGTACGAATGGTACATAGTACGATTAGGCTGCTACGATAATCGATTCGCATTGAGGCGCTTTTTTATAGAAATGTCCAAAACCGTCAATTCCCGTGAAATTTTTGAAGTGCTTAAACATATGCACAAACATATGCGTTGTGCATGTGTTTACGCCCTTCTTACGCATGCGTAAAAAGAGACTTTTGGGGCGTTTAAGCATGCTTTTACACATGTCTTTACTCACGCATTTATGCACGCAGTACTCCAGCGTTTCTGCACATTTTTACTCTATGTGCGTATACACCTGCGTTTATGCATTGCATTCTGCGTAACAATATACCATTGATTTCAGCATGTGACAAATCTCTGCGTTTACGAGTGCGTATATGCATCCAGGTCTACACATTTCAGCATGAGGACTTACGTATGCTTTTACTGATGCGTTTATGCACATATTTTCGTAAGCGTTTCAGAATGCGCATGCTTATGTGCGTTTATATCTGCATTTACCGTTTACATTTTAATGCGTTTCATCACGCGAAATTATTCACACATTTTCAACTTTTTAATGAATTTCAGCGTGAAGACTATGAACTAGTGCATTGGTTTACGCATTTTTATATATTTTATGGTAAACATTTGCACATGCAAGAAATTGTGTTGTGATTTTATTCATTTTTCATCCAGGATAAAAATTACAAATGTTGAAATGCACTTTTTTAGTATTCGGGCACGCAGTTATGTGTACTTCATTGGGTGAAACTTTGGGGAAATTTCAACTTCGAGAATCCACTGAAATGTTTCCATGGAATTTTTGTTATGCGAAGTAAAAAATTTTCCAGATAACGTCCAAAATGATAGAAATTTATGCTATACCATTTTTTTTTCTTAGATAAGTAGGAATGAATCCGTTTATTGATCGGATCAGTTTGAGCGCACATTTTGCAATTCATTAAAATGTTGAATTTTCTTACTTCCAGAGCTTTTACAGGGTATCTAATGGAATTTTTCTAGCGAAAATCACAACTTTTTCATTACCATTTCACTAGTATTTAGAACACAATTCCAGACAATTTTAACCTCTCTTTCCTTTTCCCATATTTTCCCAACATTTTTTGTATTATTCGAAGAACGTAACCTTTGAAAACTGGTGTGACATTTTTCAATTTCAAAGCAATCATGAACACCGAAGGAAGCAAGGGTAAAAGCTCTCCAAAATTGATATAATTTTTTATTTCAGATGCTGATTTTGTTGACCTTGGCAATTGTAATATTTGAACAGTAATTTTTTTCAAATTTCAATTTCGAACAAGAAAAAAAAATGGGTCTCAATGAAGCGAAGGAGTAATTTTTTGAAAATTCATTAATCAGTAACTTGAATAGGTAGTGTTATTTTTTATGGGAGAACTGGAGAAGTTGAGTCTTCAACATTTTATAAAATTATTGAAACAGAATTTTTTTTACGAAATTTGGAATTAAAACTATCGAAGTGACGGACAAAAGCTCTCAAATATTCAAATTCAAAAAACTATTCAAAATTATTTTTAATGCGAAAAGTTCATTGTTCTCAGCTCTGGCATTTTTCCAAATTGGAAGAATAATTGTTTAGAAATTTAAATTGAGAATAAAAAAGAAAATTGAACAGAGCAAACAAAGCGAGGCAAAAGATTTGTAACATGTGGGATTCGAGAAGTTTTTTTTTTTTTTTTTTTTTTCAAATTTTCGCGACCCCTGCCACATTGGGCATCCATCGTCGGCTTTGACTAAAATCACCAGGTCCGGCTGAGAGCGCCCATCGACGATTCCACCGCAGCTCAACTGTTCTGTTTCCTCAATTGATTCTCCTTGCTGGAAGGTCGGACGGCTTGAATCTCTTCAGCCTGCGTGTATCGCTCGAATTGTCCAAAAGTTGGATGGCACTGGGGTTGCAGTGCTTGTGAAGTCTTCTCTCGTGTCGTTCTGCTTGCCTGCAAATCTCCTCCGCGACATAACTCATTTTCAGGTCCTCATGGAGGTCGGCATTTCGTTCAAACCGGTATGCACCCGCCATCGTTCTTATGATTATGTTCTGGCATCGTTGTATTATCAGTATGTTTGATTTTGAGGCACAACCCCATAGAGCAATACCATATAGCCAGATGGGTCGGATTATTGCCAGGTATAAAAGGCGCTTGTTCTGAAGACTTAGCCTCGATTTGCGCCCCATCAGCCAGTGCAATTCTCGCATTTTTCCTTTTATCTGGAGCTTTTTGGCACGAATGTGTTGGCTCCAATTCAGCCTCGAATCTAGATACATGCCAAGGTACTTTGTGCAGTTCGAGTAAGGCACAATTGCACCATTAATGCTAACTGGTAAGTAGGAGTGAGTGCGGAGGGAGAAATCAACGTGTACGGATTTCCCGCAATTTACAGCAATCTTCCATGTCTGCATCCACTGAGCAATGGTGTCTACTGCTGCTTGGAGGGAGATTCGAGAAGTGAAAAAACATTGCTCTCACAAGAAAAATCAGTTTTTGTTTGCTGTGTTTGATATTTCTGAAACTTGAGTCAAAAACCTCATTTTCAAGTGCATAGGTATCTTGCAGTAATTTAAAAGGGGAAGAAAAGAAGTCGTGCCCGAGCGAAGAAAAGACGAAAGCTTTTGAAAATCCATGAATCGAGTTGTAAAAAAGAAGGAATTACCCAGACGTATTCAAAATTGAAATTATATTTTCCAAATTTTTACTAGGTACCTTTTCAGCCAAAAATCACTACTTTCACTACTGATTTTCACAATTACCTATTACTTTTTCACTACTTTCACTACCTGTTAGATTAGGATACCCTGTTTTAGAAGTTCTGGAGAAATGGCGTTGAGGGAAAAAACGAAATATTCTCCTATTTAAACACACGTATTTTTTATCAGAGCACGTTTTTCACGAGATTTCTTACTAGTTACTTTAAAACAGAAATACCTAACCGCGTGTCCGAAAATTAAAGAAGTACATTTCAACACGAACTACCTAAACCTAATATTAACTACGTACTAAGACTAACTAAACACAAGATGACAAGAAGCGTAGTCGAGCGAGCCAACAGAGAACGGACAATAGAGGGATGAAACCAGTGATAGCTGATGAATGAAGGGTGTGCAGGGAGAAAAGAGAAAGCGATTTCAACGTTTGGAATGGAATGTGGCAGGATGTAAATGTAAGGTAGTAAGGATAGCAGAAGTCAAACATAAATACACGCAAATGGCATGGCTCACTTATAACATGTATCATAGTACTGTACTACTACCCAGGACTGGTTTCCAGTGTTGTCGCTTCTTCGTCCTTGACTTGGGTCACCTACCCTTACACACAATAACAACCACTGTTCAGTCTATATTGACGTTACTTGAGCTGGAACTGTTTTGAAGCAATGAAATTAACTTGCATATAGCCTTACAAAGCTGAAACAGTTGCCTCCTTTGACAACAAACTATTCGATTTACCTATATGTATACCTATCTCGTTACGTGCCTTACAAGGGAACCTGTTGAGTGTCCGTCTCCGATAACCTCCAAAACCAAATTTTCAGCTGCCCAACTTCATATCTCGATATTTGGCGAACGTTGAAAAATTCAAAATTATTTGTATTGACAGTTTTTGGTGATTTATGCTTTTTTCAAACAAGTACGTACATGCTCAGCAAAAATGATCAAAATAAGTCCTAAAACTGATATTATAATTCCCCAAATCCAAATTTCACCATTTCCAGCCAATCTGGAGCCTCCAGCGCGATTTTACAATTTCTCAAGAATTTTTAATTTGCTCCAGAAGACGTAAATAGGTATGAAGTTATGTACTTAGCTGAAAATCGAGTTGGGTGTTATACTCGACCTGTTTAACGAGTTTATCCACATTTGAGTCGATTCTGGAAGGGACACCTCAAGAGTGATTTTTTGAACAGTTTTTTCCATAATAATAATAGGTATCCAAAAATCAAAATTTCCCATTTGCGCGAATCACTGTATTTCGTCATGAATGAAATACTGCGATTTGCGCAAATGTAAATTTTATCTTTCCAACTTCATTAGGTATAATTTTGACAAAATTTCATCTTTGAAAATGCGCTAAAGTGTTGCTATGGAATTTTCATTATGCCAAATAACGCTCAAAATGAAAGAAAAGTATGCCAGATTTTTGGAGCTATCTTTGCTGGTGTGTTTTGCTTACAAAATTTCTCAGCCAGGTTATAAGCGAAACATGTGTACCTTTCACGGCAATAAAACATGGTAAATTTTGCTACGAGTAACAATTATT
Source organism: Planococcus citri (assembly GCF_950023065.1). Taxonomy (NCBI): domain Eukaryota; kingdom Metazoa; phylum Arthropoda; class Insecta; order Hemiptera; family Pseudococcidae; genus Planococcus; species Planococcus citri. The sequence continues at coordinate 77,440,697 of NC_088679.1, read as the reverse complement.
CTAAAAACCTCAAAGGCAATCCTTATAAAAACAATTTAGGATAAATATTTGGAAAAGTATGCGTTTTCACTTGCAAATGGTTGAAAAATGGTTTTAAAAAATTGGGAAGTAGGTAGGAACTTTGTATGTAGATCAATGTACATACATATAAATGATGATGAATTGATGACTTTCACTTCAATTTTTTTCTGGACTCATTCTCTACTTCAGATTCAAACAAATCCAAAATATCCATAATTTTATGAGGTTTATTAAAATAGGTACCGAAAGTGATATTTTTTTATCAATTTTTAAAATTGATAAGGAGAAAATAAAACTAAAAATTGAAGTGAAACGTTATCTATACTTCTCAATTTTTGGCGTATACCTACTTGTGTAAATAAAATCACAAAATGTTTGAAGACTTCATTTTTTACAAAAATTTGGCTAAAAACTTGAAAGTAAATTTTGATACCCTCCCCCCTCCCCCAACACACACACCTGCTGAAAGTCCTGCTAAAAGTCCTATGTACTTAAGTCCTGGGTAGATTTTTTCACTTATTTAAAAAACAAAAGAATGACGAGTTATTTCGATTTTTCAATTTTTATTATTTTTAATTAGTGACAAATTCATCCCCAAGGTGATACACGCAGATCGCGGCGACTTATCCACCATAAGGCGTCATATAGGTATAGATACCTAGTAGATCGTTGACAAAAAAATTAGCTGCTAAAGCGAACAGGGTGCCAAATTTTTTTCCAATTTTTATATTTTTTTCAGTGTATTTTTGTGATTTTTTGATATTCAAAATCCCATAACTTTTCACCTTGTCAATTTCTGCAGCTAAAATTTTGACTCATGATATACTTTTTGATGCTCTATCCGCCTGTTTGTCACACCTTGGGTAGTTCCCTTGTTAGAAACAAAAATTACTCTTTTTCTGTGTTTGATTTGATATAAAATTTTTGGAAAATTGAATTTTTGTCTTTTGTTTCATTGTAACATTGGAGACTTCATACTGGCGGCATCGGAAGTTATTTGTAAACATTTGACTGTGGAATCGGGAATTCCTGTAAAAAAAGTTTTAACCTTTTATTTTTCATCATTTTTTAATCAACTGAGGAGGGGATCTCAGGCTCCACTCGCTGTTTTTCATAAAACTCAACTACCTATCAACATTACTTTGGTAGTGGGAGCCAAAAAAATTCAACAAATTTCCCACAAGCATGAATAATAACCACCCTGAAACAAATCTTACCTCTAAGAGCAAGATAATAAAATTAACGCTAAGTATAATGCATACGAAAATAATGATTTCTCCGGGTGCTTGGGACTCTGGATGACTAGGTAGACTCTCAATCAGCTGAGCTTCCAGACATAGGAAATACCCTACGATGCAGTCATGTGGGTGAATATTGTGTTAAACTGTTATACAGATTTACATTATCTGCAGGATCGAAATCAAAGACGTGTAGAGGGTTGAAGGGTAAAAGTAAAACGGAAACCAGTTCTTGTGCAGTGAGAAATGAGAATCGAGCAATCATGTATCCAGTTTGTGTATAGTGTGAGTGTGTGTGTACTAGGAGAACATTTTCTAAATGTATCAGTTGTTAGATATAGG